>NC_059276.1:4888910-4963910 GCF_017591435.1 Portunus trituberculatus
GAGAAAGATTAAAAGTAAAATATTCAACATCTATTTAGCATTATGAGGAAAGAAAGAGAGAAAATAAGACTAAAGAACCATAATTCCTTCTAAGTCCTTTTATAACACGCAATAGAAGAAAACAAAGGAAAAATAAAAAAAGGGAAGCGTAATCAGGTCAAGACAGATATGAATAAATGAGATGCAAAGGTAAACAAAGAAAGATAGAGAAGCGTGATAAAGAACAGACAAAACGTGAAAAAGAAAACAAATAGAAGGAGAGAAAAGAGTAATATGGTAAAGAATAAATAGACAAATGAAAGAAGAAGGAAACAGAGAAAAAGGGAAGAAATGTAGGGAAAGATAGAATAAAAAGAAACAAAACACAAAGAGAACGAGAGAGAAACGTAGTTAGGTGGATGAAAAAAAAAAAAAGAAATAAGCAGAAAACGTTAGAGACACGCAAGGTAAAATTTTAAAGAGGAACGAAGACAGAGAAACAAAGAGAACAAGGAAAGACAGACATGCGCAGTATGGTGAAGGGAAACGAAGATAAATGAGAAGGTATAAAAAACTATGGCCACAGTAGAGAGGAGAGGGGAGACATAGGGGGAAGTAATAATTATAATGCAGCTTCTCACGGCTGGACGCGTCTCTCCCTATACTCTTCGTCAGTTTTACCCTGAATTCCTGGAATCAGAAATGCGTAGAGTCTTCCAGGAACTTGGTGCGTATAAGAATTCCTGGAAGACAGAGAGAGAGAGAGAGAGAGAGAGTGGGTGTGAGTGTGTGTGTGTGTGTGTGTGTGTTCTTGTCTGCCTGTGACGTAACGAGTATAGAACACGAAAGATGAAACAAAGGAAAAGTAACAGAGAGAGAGAGAGAGAGAGAGAGAGAGAGGGTGGGGGGGAGCGAATAAGGCAACAGAAAGTAAGTATAGAGGAAAAAACGAAAAGGAAAAAAATGAAGAAGAAATGAAAAGTAAAATAAGGAAAGAAGGAAGATAAGAGACAGACCAAGAGAGAGAGAGAGAGAGAGAGAGAGAGAGAGAGACAGTAACAGGTATACTTACATCCTCATCTTGCGGGTATGTGTCGGGGTCCACTTCTTTAGCATAGGCCAGAGCGAGGTAGTCTTCGTAGGCATCACTCACTCCTTCTCCCTCCCTGGCGATACAAACATACTAGAAACGGTTCACTCCCTACCTGCTTCTGTATCTCCAACTTCCTATGACTTGATTTCGTTTAAGAGGGAAGTTTCAAGACATTTATCCCTTTTTTGGGGGCTAACTCTCTCCTGCTTCTGTATTTCCAACTTCTTATGACTTGATTTAATTTAAGAGGAAGGTTTCAAGACATTTATCCCTTTTTTTGGGGGGTTAACTCTCTCATACCTGCAAGGGGACTGGCAACTTAGTTGGCCTTTTTTCTGGTTTTTAAGTTGCCCTTGGCCAGCTTTTCCCTCTTATATAAAAAACTCTCTTACCGCAAATTTTCAAGGGTATTTTTCGTGCTAATAATGTAGATGTCCTTTTAATCTGAATGTGTCACTACAAGCTTGAAAACATCCTTGTAAACGGTCCATTCTCTCTCACCACTAATGTTCAAGGGTGTTTTTCGTGTTATTAATGTAGAAACCTTGTCAATCTGTCACTACAAGCTTGAAAACATCCTTGCAAACGGCCCATTCTCTCTCACCACAAATTTCTAAGGGTGTTTTTCATGTTACTAATATAGAAATCTTGTTAATCTGTCACAATTAGCTAGAAAATATCCTTGAAAACGCTCCTCTCTTTCTCACCATAAATTTCCAAGGGTGTTTTTCTTATCATTGATGTAGAACTCTTGTCAATCTGTCACTATTAGCTAGAAAATATCCTTGAAAACGCTCCTCTTTTTCTTACCATAAATTTCCAAGGGTATTTTTCGTTTTAATAGTGTATAAATCTTGTCAATCTGTCACTATAAGCAGAAAAAAACATCCTTGAAACCGCTCTTCTCTCAACACAAGTTTTTAAGAGTGTTTTTCATGTTAATAATATAGAAATCTTGTTAATTTGTTACTATTTGCGTGAAAACATCCTTGAAAGCACTCCACTCGCCCGCCACAAATTTTCAAGGGTGTTTTTCGTATTATTAATATAGAAATCTTGTTAATCTGTCGCGACAAACTTTTAAAACATCCTTACAAACATGATTCTTCACCTTTAGCCTTCTGAAAGTAGCGGAAGTGTGACTGAGAGGTGTTTCATAATGTAGCAATATACGCTACATTCAGGCACACATTCCTGCTTTCTTCTCTCATTTTGACAGTTTTTTTTTTTTATCTCTTTTCTGTTTTTTATATAGATTTTTTTTAATGCTGTCACTGATATCATGAAAATACTCTTGGAAAACCCACTGACTTTTACTAGAGTGCGTTAAAAGTACGTCTCTCTCTCTCTCTCTCTCTCTCTCTCTCTCTCTCTCTCTCTCTCTCTCTCTCTCTCTCTCTCTCTCTCTCTCTCTCTCTCTCTCTCTCTCTCTCTCTCTCTCTCTCTCTCTCTCTCTCTCTCTCTCTCTCTCTCTCTCTCTCTCTCTCTCTCTCTCTCTCTCTCTCTCTCTCTCTCTCTCTCTCTCTCTCTCTCTCTCTCTCTCTCTCTCTCTCTCTCTCTCTCTCTCTCTCTCTCTCTCTCTCTCTCTCTCTCTCTCTCACCCAGGGCTGGAGGGACGTGAAGAAGGATGTACAGTTTCGGCCTGTAGTCCCATATCGTCTCCTTCCTCCTCCTGCCCCTCCTCTCCCCATTCCAGCCGTATCCAGTGATGACCCACCGCTCCCACTCGCGCCTCCACGCCTGTAGTAGTAGTAGTAGTAGTAGTAGTAGTAGTAGTAGTAGAAGTGGTGATGGTAATAATAATAGTAATAGCAGTAGCAGTAGTAGTAGTAGTAGTAGTAGTAGTAGTAGTAGTAGTAGTAGTAGTAGAAGTGGTGATGGTAGTAGTAATAGTAGTTGTAGTAGTAGCAGTAGTAGCAGTAGTAGTAGTGGTGGTAGTAGTAGTAGCAGTAGTAGTAGTGGTGGTAGTGGTGATGATGGTGGTGGTGGTGGTGGTGGTAGTAGTTGCTTTTTATTATAGCGGGTAGTTGATTTATGCTTTATAATTTAAGGAGAGCATAATATCACACACGCTATCTAGCTAAGTGGTAGTAGTAGTAGTAGTAGTAGTAGTAGTAGTAGTAGTAGTAGTAGTAGTAGTAGTAGCAGTAGCAGTAGTAGCAGTAATATATCAAGTTACACTAGCTATTAATCAGTGAAAAATACTTATAAGTCTATGGTAAAGAAAACACACGTTTCACTTATGGGATGTGGAGTATAGAGATTTATTACTATTATTATTATGGCCAGTTGTGGTCTGCTTCGGCTCCGTGGGTGCTGTGGGGAGGTCCGCGAGACTGTTCCTCTCCACCAGGGGCAGATGTGACTAAGTGTGTGAATGATATGTGTGTAAGGGTAGGGTTGGCTTTATCTGGTGTAGTGAGATTACGCGCCTGATAAATAGATAGATTGTTATTACTGTAATTATCAGCATTATATATTTTTTTCAGTGCGTGCTATTGTTAGAGTATTGATTTTTGTTGTTCGGCTCATCTTTACTTAATTACTAATCACTATGAGACGTCTATATTTGTTCCCCAGCCGCCTCCAATCTTTAAACTCGGCACATATTGCAAAATCTACTCTTTTTTCTATCCCCTTCTTTTTTCATAGATGCTTATAAGGATTACGTGCATTCCTCCTGATGGTGTTCATTGTTTCTGTTAAAGGTTTAATTAAGTAACAAACATCATTAACATTCCAGGGATTAATATGATTTGCAACTTCACGTATAGTCAATTAACTTAATCTGGACCCTTGACTCCCTCCCTCGCTGACTGTATGATCCAGGCTAGGTAATAAGTGTTGTGTGCCTCACCTCACTGCGTACACAAGACAGGTGACTCTGGGTGACACCACAAGACTCACCAGTGATCGCTGAACCCACAAGAAACACCATAAGACCAAAAAAAAAAAAAAAAAAAAAAAAAAAAAAAAAAAAAAAAATTAAGAAATCATGACAAATTTTACAGGAAACTTCCTCTAAAATGTTCCCAGCCTTTTGATTTACAATTGGATTCAGCAGCACGTAAAGGAATGACATTGAATAAAGATATGTGTTGTGTACGGAATGTAAGCGAGGCGTCTGGTACCAAGTATCAGTGAAGGAAAGCTGTAATCAATCAGAGATGCCCTTTCGTATACCAGGCCAGGAGACAGTAGAGGGTTGGCTGGTATTTAGAGTTTAGTTGTTTGGTTATCCTTCAGTGTAAATCATGTGACGAGAAGAGGAAATGATAGTTATGAATTGTGAATGTTTTGTAGACAGCTTGATGGGTAGATAAAGTGTGTTCCTTCTCCCGCTCCTTATCTGTTCACTACTACTACTACTACTACTACTACTACTACTACTACTACTACTACTACTACTACCGATAATAACAGTAACACAGACTCACCTTGTTCAATAATGTCTATAGATTTAGGCGGAGAAGTTTCCAGCATGGTATACAAAAGCACTAAGCAGGAACGGTCTTGTAAACAGCTCAGTTCTTGTCGCTCCTCCCTCCGCACGCTGGCCAGACACACCCACACTCTTGTCTTATTCACAGTTCATACGCTATCACGCTTATGTATAAACAACTACTTCTTTTTCATTTAATCATTCAAACACTGCACTCTTTATACGTAACTCTTGAAACGCGATATTTATAAGCAAGTACTTTTTTTCATTTCAATTTCCATGTCAGTTTCTTTATAAATTATCCTTGAAACGAAGCAAAATCTGAAATGTATATTAATGTACTACTTATACATTTATCTAGCGTTTCATATGTAGGTAAAACTTTCTATTAGTTTCATAACGTTTTCTTTCATGTCATTATTCATACAACACTAATAATACTATCCTATTTATTTACGTAATATTTCAATTGACGTGGCAATGACTCACTTCATTTCATTATTCACTTATTACTAACCATTTCCCGTTCATTTCATTATCCATACAACGTAAATTCTTTATAAATCGCCCTTGAAACGTAAACTTTGGTGTGTATTTTGTTATAACCCGTAGGTTTATCTAGTGTTTCATCTAGTTTCATTTAATTGCTTATTATTTACGTTATCTTTCCATCTCATTATTCGTACTGCTATAGATCGTCACTGAAATGTAACAGCATACTAGTAAGACGTAATAAAACACATATGTATAAAATTCAAAGCTCATATAACGTCATCTCATTCTATTATTCATTCATCGTTATACTAATACAAGCACATAAAGAGTGAGACATTTGTTTTGAACTGTCTAAGACTCTAAGTTATCTATTATTGCTATCCATCATATTCGTCATTCGTTCTTTATTATGCGTGATAGTCGCATTTGGATTTCTCACATAGCATTCTTTGTTATTCGTCATATTACACATTACATCACTCATCATTCATTGCTCGTTACAAAAAATAAATAAATAAATAAAATAATACACATTTGAAACATAACACTAGTACTGGAATGTGTATATTGATCCGGGAATCTATTTAGTCTTTATATTCTAATTATTCACTGTCATTCATCAATATACATCGTTCATTATTCATTATATAAGCTGCATTTGAATCGTTTACTCGCATTAGGATCTATACGATCACCTAGGAATCTATTCACAATCCGTACACAGCGAACCTAACCCAAATTTTAGTCATTCACTGTCATTCACCATTCATTATCTTCTACATAAACCGCATATGAATCATACACTCGCTCTGGGATGTATACTGTATGTCACAACGCAGTAACTTATCTCATGTCGCAAGGTCACTCAAGGGAATTCCCGAGATAGGAGACTGAATATCATACACAGAGGGGGATACAGGACGGAAAGAGGGGCAGAAAAATTGTTCACTCACTCCAAGACAGTCACACCAACCCCTCTCTTCTATTCTCGTAAGTTATTCTCTATTTTTTACAGTTCAAGGAGGCTTTTTTCTCAGCTAACGTCTCAGGCTCCTCTATCGCACGTGTTGTTTGCATACTTGTCTCCATGGCAACGTTTGGTGAATGTTACCTGTGGAATTCACCTGTTTCCGGTACAAGTAGTGTTGGTGTAGGTAGAATGCCTTGAGTTGTTTTTTGTTTTTCTTTTTCTTCTTAGTTAGTTTCTTTGTTATTTGTCTGATTTTGACTACTACTACTACTACTACTACTACTACTACTACTACTACTACTACTACATCGTAATCTGCTTTGTTGTCGTTGCAGCAGCTGTTGTTGTTATTCATCATTATCATTGTTTCACAGATTGTTTCCCTTAAACCTCCCTCTTTCCTCAGCATAACAACCTGCTGAATAAATCTCTTCCAGTCGTGTATCATCCTATTTGAGAACCAGTTTCTTCCTTCTCTTTATCAACTCGCTTATTCACCCCTGTCCATAAATTCTGCCCAGTCTTCCCTCCATGCTCACTATTGACTCTGCATAACAACCTGATAATTGGGTCTATTCCAGTCATCTTCCGCCCTATTTGAGAACCAGTTTCCTCCTATCTCCTTCCTATTAAACAGCTTCATCACGTGCAAGTGGGTAACTTTTTTTGAACTTGGCGCTCGGTCTGCATTCTTATCGACCGTGATATGCATGGGGAGGCGCGGGATTGCCCAGTAACTTGTCAAACCCATTTCCCTTGCTATAGAAAGGCGCGGTGTCGGCAGCCGGTCTGAAGCTGCACGTCATGCTGGCTTCAGTATATGCAATATGTGGTGCCTGGCAACTTATTTTATTTATCAGTGCAGCATAAGGCGAGGCAACGAGGCATTAGGACAGGTAGAAAAGTTGTAAACAAGGTCTAATAATATTTTACTATGTGAACAACTAAGTCTTTTAAAAAAGTACTTTCACTTGCCAAATCTTGATATTTCAGGATGTGTCTGATAAAGTATAGCAAATTCCTGTAATGTGCTTGTACCCTCACCGAGGAAGATGCCTTCAAAATCATGAAAAAGTGATATATAACACAAAATTACTATTGCTGGCAACCATACGGGCCTTGATTCTTACTACATATAGCATCCAGCTCCACAAAGTGTGCGTGGCGAGTAGGGAAGAGTGGCGCGCAACACTGGAGAGTAGAAAGTAAGGAGGATCGGAGCGTGTGAGGGGCGCAGTGTCATGGCGTCTATGGACTTTCCCTCCTCGGCCGGGCAGTACTGGAACCCCGAGTAACAAAGACGCAGTGAGTTCATTGACCGTCTCGAAAACATGTCATGAGTGGCTTTAGTGCGCCTTTTGTGATATTTTCAGCGCCTCCGCTTAAAATACAGGGCGCATGTAGATTTAAGGTAAGTACAACCCTTTATGAAGTCCCATAGAGTAAGTTTCAAGTACATTTAGCCACTAGATAAGAAGAGAAAGGTGTGTTTACAAACAAAAAGTTAAGTCAGTGTTTATTTGGGTGGAATGCGTCACCCCTTTAGGGAGGAGGCGGGGGGAGGGGGTGTCGTGTCCATATCTAAGGGTTTTACTTGCTTTATAAGGGTTTAGATGGGTTATTTAAGTGCATAAGAGCGAAGAGATGATGTGTGAAAGGTTACATCGGAGGGAGACGGAGCGGGGGAGAGAGAGGAGGGAGAAAAGAGAGAGTGAGAGGGTGTCTGTGTTGCAATCTGGCCTTTACTTGCATACAGGGTCAAGATGCGTTAGTGCAATGCGAAAGGTGAACGTGGAGGTGTTATGTGAGAGTGGGAGTTGGGGGGGTGAGGGAGAGGGGAGAGTAGCCGCGGAGGGGAAGGGAAATTATTGATCACGGCGGGTTGTGGGCCTGCCTGTCTGCCACCCGCCACCGCGCCGCTCCCAGGCCTACCCTGCAACCCTGCAACACCATGCAACACACAGGTACACAGGCTGCCCTAACACTCCCATGTCGTGCCAAATACGTGCGTTAGTGCCCATAGATACGATAGGTGGTAGTGGGGAGTGATTTTAGCTCGTTTCTCACCTGGTAGGCCTACACTAAGCAGCGGAGAGGGTCTGGATGGAGTGGTAGCTATTGATTTTTAGGCATGTTGCATCTCGGTGTGTGAGCCTGGCGGTCCTCTGAACAAAGGGGGGAGCATTATGGCTCTCTCCTCGTGATATTGTGAGGATTGGACTGCCACACTGCGTCCCTGGGCTTGGTGTGTGGCGGCGCCTTCTTCAGGTGAGCTGGTAGAGGCCTAGCAGGTGTGTCGGCGAGCGGGGTAGGCGCGAAGGGCTGAGTTTGTGCATGTAGCCTACCTGTCACTCTCCATGGGGATGCAGGCAGGCGTCGTGGTGCTGCCTTGTATGTGGTGGGCTTGTGTGGGTGGCTGTGAGCTAATTCTTTACTGCTACACATGGGTTTGGGGAAGTTTGGACACACTTACGCATAGAGGGTAGGTGGTGCTCCAGTCATTTATGTTTTAAGAGAGTGTGTTTGGGTTGGTTTATGGTTTGCTAAGTAGTTGTCCCTGTGTGTGTGTGTGTGTGTGTGTGTGTGTGTGTGTGTGTGTGTGTTATTAGCAGTATTTCAAGATAATGTGCATGTGTATTTTGCCTCAGGTGTTATGATAAGATGCATAGGAATGACTTATGATATGCTGTTTTCCATGTTGCAGATGTAGGATGATTTGTTTTAATGTGCATTTTTATGAGATTCCTGATTAATAGTTTCTTGTCTTGCATTTATGAGAGTTAATCTACTTAGATGTATGCACCTGTTACTGAGCCAAGAAAAGCTTGTGCATTTTATAGCAGCTTTAAGTCTGAAGGAAGCTGAAAAAATGCACAAGTCTTGTATTTATGTTTATTCTATTGAAATACATAACTCATTTGAAGAACTGTCTTAACTACACTTGAGGTGAGTTAAGTTTGGTTAGTTACAATCTTATCTAACCTATCTCAAAGTGTATTGCTTCTGGTATGTGGTCTTACTTGAGTGTGGTTTAGTAAACATAGTTTTAATCTTACCAAACCTAACTCAAAGTGTATTGCATCTAATGTGTGGTATTATTTGAGGGTGGTTTAATTAGCATAGTTATTATCTTACCTAACCTAACTCAAGTGTATTGCATCTGGTGTGTGGTCTTACTTGAGTGTGGTTAAGTTAGCATAGTTACAATCTTACTTAACTTTACCTAACTTATCTCAAAGTGTAATGCATGTAGTGTGTCTGGTCTTGATGTGACTCTAACCCCATGTGCTACATAGTGAGAGGTTACTTGGTTTCAGGGAATACTAGAAGATAGGTTGTCAGATGTCTTGTGGGGAGAGAGAGAAAATGTCCTGAAGATAATGTAGTAGAGCACAGGAAGTTATGTAATGTAAGGTGGATTGTGTGGTGTGAAGGACGATGAGGCTGTATAGTGTGACAGTATAGTATATAATGATAGATGAGTACTGCTTCCTGTCTCTTGGGATTCCCTCTCATGTCTCCAGTCTGTCACCTCATTTGTCACTGTTAGGCTTACACTGTCCTGCCCTGGTCATCTGTCTTTGTGCTCCTTCAGTTGTCTTGTTTAACCTTTCACTGCAACACAAAGCAATTACCAGCACCAGAAGCAATGCATGGAGTCTTTATAAGCATCTATAAGAAAGTAATGAAAAGGATATATATTGCTATTCAGATGTAGCCGTAAAACAAGTAAAGATGTATTAGAGTGATTGGTATCTAGGGAAAGGTATCAAGTGGCAGTCTAAATATTATGTTGGAAATTTGTCTTTCATAGTGGCAGTCTTTTTGTAGTAGTTTTTTGTTATTGTTGCAGTTATATGCATTAAGATTATCTATTTTATTGTATTACTCTTATGACCTTGCTTAACACTTTCCTAGCCAAATAGGAAGTATTACCTGTCTTAAGGTGTAATGTAGTGATACTTTGTAATTTTACCTTTTTATAAAGAGGCTGAGGTTAACATTTCCAAGTGCCATACATTGAGGTGAGAAGAGATTAGTGGAGGACCAGCAGGCGTGACAGTACTTGATAGTGGGGAGTAAAAATACCCGACAGGAAATGACAACTCCAAATGAAGATGAGACAAAGTGAAACAATTTTTTACGATAATTTTCTCAGCTCTTCACTCCTGCCTTGAGTTTTAAGAAGTTGAAATGTGAAATGACCACTTGCACTAACTGTCATGGCAAACACTGCTATCTTTGTAATCATGAAAGGTATGCATATGGCTGCCTCATTTCTGGCTGATACTTTTAAATGGATGTCATTGTGGGATATAGATAACTTATGTACAATACTACCTGGTTGAATAGTGGATGATTCATTCAAGGCCTTTGTCACCCAGCACAATTGTTATGGCTATTTCATTTCTCACAGGAGATTGACTGTTTTTCAAGACCTCTACCCCATTCTTTTGGCAAGTTCTCCTGGACTTGCTTGGGGATTGGCATTTAAGTGGGCCTTTTTGATTGATAGTTTTTTGTTGCCCTTGACTAGATTTCTCCTCTTATATATATATATATATATATATATATATATATATATATATATATATATATATATATATATATATATATATAAATGATGAACATGTCTGTTATCTGATACAGTGACTGAAATGGCATGATATGAGAGAGGCAGGTGGCAGGGGATGGCAGGACATGGACTGAGGGCAGGTGGCAGGGATGGCAAGACATGTACTGAGAGGCAGGTGGCAGGGGATAGCAAGACATGGACTTAGGGCAGGTGGCAGGGATGGCAAGACATGTACTGAGAGGCAAGTGGCAGGGGATGGCAAGACATGGACTGAGGGCAGGTAGCAGGGGATGGCAAGGCATGTACTTAGGACAGGTGGCAGGGAATGGCAAGACATGTACTTAGGACAGGTGGCAGGGGATGGCAAGGCATGTACTTAGGACAGGTGGCAGGGGATGGCAAGGCATGTACTTAGGACAGGTGGCAGGGGATGGCAAGACATATACTAAGGATAGGTGGCAGGAGATGGCAGGGCATGTACTTAGGACAGGTGGCAGGGGATGGCAAGACATGTACAGAGATGGCAGGGTACTAAAAGGGGCAGGTGGCAGGGGATTTCAAGGTATGTACTGAGAGGGACAGGTGGCACGGGAGTTGTGTGGGACTAAGAGGTGATGTCTTGGTAGTGAAGGGATGTGAACGTCAGGGGTTTGTATGCAGCAGCAGACTCTTGGCTTGTAACTAGACCATTTGATTTAATGTTACTATTTACCCTTTGTATTAGAATGACATTATGAAACCAGAGAAAATAATAGAAATAAATAAAAGTAATGTCCGGGGAAATATGATTGTTAATACTGGTGAGATACTTAAATTCCCTGTCTCCCTTTCCTCCCTTCTAGAGTAGATCATAAGCTCAGGGAAACAAAAGAAGAAAAAAAAAGGGAAAAGAAAAAATGGGTAAGTGATGCACCAGTCCCTAAAGAGAACTCCAGAACAGTAAACCTAATAGTATACTTTTTTCAAGACTCTTCTTCTTCTCATCCCTATTCTATCCACCTCTAATGCTAAAGTTAACCAGTACTCTAAATCATTCATTCTTTTCCCTGGTAAGCTTTGGAACTCTACCCACTTGTGCATTTCTATCTTCCTGTGACTCGATCTTATTTTAGAGGGAGGTTTCAAGACATGTATCCTTTTCCTTTAGCTAACTCTCTTGGACCTGCATAGGGCATTCTAAATGGGCTCTTATTTGTATAGTATTTATTTATTTATTTTATTTATTCATTTATTTATTTATTTATTATTTATTTTTTATTTTTTTTCTCTCTTTTTGCCCTTAGCAGCTTTTCCCTCTTACATAAAAAGAAAAAAGATACTAGAATTAAGTCTCATGGTGTGATATGCAACATTGATTTAGACCACAAGCTGTTGCTAAGAGAGAATAGTATGATAGTCTCCATTGCTGCCAGCCCCTTGTTGCTGAGTAAAGACTGCATCCACACACTGTTGTCTCCCAGTGTGGCCAAAAGTTGAATTGTTAGTAGTGTGCTTTGTTTGACTTCATCAGCCACCAGTCATTGTTATAAGATATTGCTTTTTTGTTTTGTTCAGTGGAGAATAGTTTTTTTTTTTTTTTTTTTTTTTTTTTTTTTCTTCATAAGGAAAGGTTTAGTGTATTGGCAGCTTTTGTTTTGTTCTGCCTTGACATCAGATGTGAGTCAAGCTTGTGATATTTTCATTACAGTGTTGGTGTGAGGATGGCTTGGTGTGCTTCATTTAGTACTTGCCTCCTTCAGCTCCACCTTTGATTTATATTCATGACAGGCTTATGCTGAATTTTTATGAGCATTTTTATTATCTACAGTTATGATATCTTGGTTTGTGTTATTAAATTATCATCTGTACTTAGTTATCTTTTTATTGGGTGTGATCAGCAATTCCTGACAGTGCGTATACAAGGAATGATTAGAGTTGGTGGTATTCCAGACTTATTATTTGGTGCATTTGGATTGACTGGATGGCTTGGTATAGGTAGAGCTGTCATACATGAGATTACCACCAGCATTCCAATTTATCCTAGAAGACCATTGTGGGTGTCAGTCTCTCACTCTGACATGAGGAATGACTGTGACTATTGTAATGTTTTATGTAAGTGTGGTATAGGTAGTGACTGGCATGAGAGTGGCTGTCAGGATAGTGCAAGGGTTGAATAAATGATTACCTGATATGATAAGCTCAACAAACGAGCATTGGTACTGGCGTCACTGATTAGATGTGTGCCCTTGTGAGTCTCACATGTCGATTTTTAACTGCCTCAAGTGCATATCAAGGTCTATCTTCGGGTGAATGCCTGATTTCAAATATTTTCAAGGGAGGCGCTCACCACAAAGCTAATCACATGCAAACTGATGCCTCAATGAATTGATAACTTCTTCCTCAGGGTTAAGTATCTTGATCATTGGATATCGATACACCCATCCTTTCCAGTAAGCAACTTAGCATATTCACAACTTCAAAAGCTTCATTTCGTGTTCACTCAACAAAGATTTCCCATAGTCACCTCACTTTTAGGCATCATAAAAGTAGCCTATGCTTTTAATATTTCCCAGGTGTGTGTTATCTGCATATTTGTGAGTGATATTAGCTGTAGCCTTGAGATAACAGCCTACCTCGTCATGTAGTGCAAGCTGTGTGTCGGTAGATCAGGGAGGGGCAGGGAGGCATGTATTAGGTAAGGAAGACCCACCTGTTCATTCTGACAGTGGAGCACATTACCTGTATGAGAGGAAATAGATCTATGTAATGACAAGAAGATATAAAATGAGACACTAAGAAATGCAAAGAGAAGCTACAGTAGGTATGGGTAGGACATTATGAAGGAAAAGAGGAGGTTTGGAGAGTTAATGTCTAAGAGAAGCTACAGTAGGTATGGGTAGGACATTATGAAGGAAAAGAGGTGGTTTGGAGAGTTAATGTCTAAAGAAATGTGACTGAAGAACAAACACACTAGAGAAGTAGGATTTTTTGTTAGTTTACAGTTTGCTCCTTTTTGGTACCACAAGCACTTTGAAATACTTGCCTTTTTAAATCTCTGCCACAACATTGGCACACACGCTATCAAGTAGTGACCATTATCTACACTCACTGTTCTGCCTTTCATCATGTTACCTTAAAGTACCTAAACACTCACCTTCTTAATGTAGTCTCATACCTCCCTTCAAAAAATTTTAGTGGTAAAGGAAACCAGTAAAGGCAGTGGTATGCAAGAGGGCTGCTGTACTTTGTCTCTGGTTCCTGAAGTGCTGAGAACAGTGCTTAGTCACCATGTAGTCCATTCATGAGGACGTCAAGTGGAAGCATTGCCACTGAGTAAGGTACATACGTTTATCTAATCACAAGGACATGGGCTTCTTTCATGGAACCGACTTCTTCTTGTCAGATGTATTGCTTGTCTCATCTCCCCTTGCCATTGATTTCCTGGGACTTATATGAATACTGAATTTCAAATCACCAAAAATACAGAAGTCATGAAAACTATACCTTGCTAAGGTAAAATGTCAATAAGAATACCATGTTTGTATGAATATGTGACATGCGACGGTCTTACATGCAAACTCGTACGTCCACACACACTTTTAAGTTAATTTTGTGAACAGGAGCTGCATTGTGTAGGTCAAGTGCCCCTTTGCACTCTCCTTAGTTTCATTTGTTGTTACTTTTCTTGGGTATCAGACAACTTGAGCTTGACTGGAATTCTGTTGAGAAGATAAAGGAAAACACACACACACACACACACACACACACACACACAGATTTTCCACATAGAACAGTGGAAAAGTGGAATGCATTGAATAATGAAGTTGTTACAGCTCATAATGTGCATAACTTTAAGGAAAAATTGGATTAATGGAGACAGGACACTATGAGCCCCCCTCGAACCTTGTACGATACATCTAGGTAAATACACGCCATTCCAAATGTACGTACTTAACAACCATTAACACCTGGGCTTGGTGATGTATCTACTCAAAGATAAGATATCAGAGCACAGTACAATTTGTGGGAAGTTGGTTTGTGAACGTGACAGGAATCATTCAGTAGCCTTGAATGATGATCATCACCGTTTTTGTTTAATGTCCGCATTTTTCCCATTTAGAGTGGGGTTGGTAGCCGTGAATGCATTGAGTTACTTATTGGATTTGTTGGGAAATCACATACACTGAATCAAGTAGAGGTGTTTGTGCCTTAGTGAGAATGTAAACAGGAAATCCAGGTGCTGAATTTTTATGTAACGATGTTTTTTTTATGTTTTGTAGTTATAACTTGTATCATAAAACACTGTGATGCATTGTAAGGTTGACTTGTGTTGCCTTTTCTCAGCACCATGTAGATGAGTGTATTTTTTCCATGTGAATGGAATATCAATGTCCTGGAAATAATGTTATCTGTCTTATTATTATAATTTGTTCTAAGTCAGCAAATTTTCAATAGACAAATTTGATTTTAGTGAGTGCAATTTCTCGTAAGACAGTTCTCAAGCATTTTCTATTCAATCTGTATCCATAAAGATTACATAGGTGAATTAGTTTCTGTGTGCATAGGAGGCGTGGCTGGGAGATGGTGGATAACATGGAATAGTACAGTGCCTCATGATAAGTGAGTTGGTGGTGGGCAGGGGTGGCAGATAATGTACCAGTGTGGAGTGAGAGTGACCTGCTTGTACCAGCAGCAGCAGCAGCTTCCTTCATGGCTCCTATGCCGTGACTGATGTGAGGAGTGTCAAGCAGTTTGTTGCCTTGGGAATGAATGAGGGTTTAGGTTTAGTTTAAGTTTTGAATTGAAAGTATTGGTGTCTCAGAACTATAGTCATCCAGTGTACTCGTACTGTTTGTTGCCTGGGTAGTGAATGAAGATTAGGTTAAGGTCTTTGGAATAGGAAAACTCTTACATATGGAATTATTCTTGTAAATTTTCTTTCATGTTTGTTTCTCTTGATGTAAACTTTCACTGATCCAATTTTCTCTCTCCCTCTCTCTGCATCTCGCCTGCTGTGGACCAACAGTAAGCAGCACATGATCGCCATGGGTAGTGACCAACACTTTTGCCTGCGGTGGAACAATTTTCACAGCAACATTGCCACATCGTTCGAGCACCTCCGTGACCATGAGGACTTTGTGGACGTGACGCTGGCATGTGAGGGACGCAGCTTAAAGGCACACAAGGTGGTGCTCTCAGCCTGCTCCCCATATTTCAGAAACTTGCTCAAGGTTAGTGTTACTGCCTCATTAAGGTTTAGGGGACATTTTCTTACGCTTTCAAGCAGATCCTGGTAATACTTATATAGATGAGATCCAATGATTTCATAAGCAAGATTGTATGCGATAAAGTTTGCAGTAGAAGTGATATAGCTTTTTTATTACCTGAAGGAAGTGTTGCCTGCCACAAGCACAAAGGCACACACATGAAGTGTCGCTAATGAAACTATCCTTCCTTTGCAGCAAAATCCATGCCAGCATCCAATAATAATCCTGAGAGATGTTGCATATGTGGACATGTCAGCGTTGCTCAGCTTCGTGTACCAGGGGGAGGTGTACGTGTCTCAAGACCGACTCACCACCTTCCTCCGCACAGCTGAGCTGCTCCACATCAAAGGACTGACTGAGCAGAACCAACAACAACCACACCTTGCAACCCACCAGCTGCACAGAGATCAGGTGAGACACACACCCCATGCTGGAGTAAGCTTAGCCCACCAGCATGCTTCTCCTGTTAGTGATGTCCTGCACAACACTATTCATTCATCAGGTTCTCCATGGCTACTGTTTGTTCTGGCAGAACAACTCAAGTTGATCAGAGAACACTTACGCCATTGCATTATTTATGAATAAATTTTTTTTCCTTTTTTTTTTATCTCTATTCTTTTACCTATGGGTGTTTGATAATGTCTTTTTTATACTTTTTATCTTGTAATCAGTCAAATAACCCATACATAGTCACTTTTTATGTAGGTAGTAGATAACATTGTCTCTATTGTATGGCAGAGTTTGTGTACTATTGGCAACTTGTTTAGAGTGTGTTGTGGCATCCTTGATAGATGATAACTCAGTTCAGTGCAAAATATTACTTACATTAGGGAAATGAACAAATACAAGATGATAATGATGTGTGTTTTGTTTTGCAGGGAGGGTTGGTAAACAAGGTGGTGAGCAGCCTTGGGGCCATAGCAGTCCAAGGCCCCACATCACCCCACCTGAGGTCCACCCCCTCCCCCACCAGCCACGTGTTGCAGCAGCCGTCCCACATTTCACCACCACCCAAAAAGCGCCGACCAGCCAGCAGTCCAACTCTCAGTTTGCCAGTTTCCACCGCAACTCCTTCTACCCCACCCCGCTCAGAGGTGCCCCCGGCTCGTGCAGAACTGAGCCCACACCTGGAGGGTTCTACTCTAGCCGCAGCTCTCACCAAGCCCCTCAACCCCTCTGTTCAGCGAGGGGACGTTGCGCCGCGCAGCTCACAACTCCCGCCTTCCGTACAGCTGCCCCCACCTCCCTTGTTAGCAGCGCCCCACCCCGCCCCAGATGTGCCAAACGTCAAGCAGGAAGATGAAGGGGAGGGAGCCGTGGGAGAGGAAGACAACCGCATGCCAGAGGCTGTCAACCTTGTAACGGAAGGTTCCATCCTGAGGCAGCGGATCCAGGGCTACCAGGGGAGCTGCGAGGCACCCGTGTCTCTCCCCCCTCCTCCCACCAGCAGTGGCAGCACACGCCCCTCCCTGCACCCACCTCCCACTGTCAAGGACGACTCTCTCAGCGACGACACCACTTTAGGGGGGGAGGCTGGGGGAGAGATGGGAGAAGCGGATGAGAAGAAGGAGGCTTTAGCCAGTCCACCACCCATGGTGATCAGACCACCACTCATGGGGCTTCTTCCCAGGGATGCTGCAGGTAATTACCACCTTCACTTCCACCTATACCTTATTGGAATACTCTCATTCTTCCACCTCAATGTGCATCCTAGTTACTAGTTTGTGTCAGAAAATTAATGCAGCAATTCCTAACATTTCCAGAGTCTTCTTTCACATCTTCTTTCATAGTTCATTAAATGCTGCAAATGTTAGCACTGAGTACATTCACTACTTGCATTTGAAAATTATCCTGTGACTTGTGGTATCTTTTGAAATAGCATGTCAGTGTTTGGGTGGTAGACATGAAGTACATTGCCTGTTCCGCTTGTTTCAGGGTTATATGCGGGTCCAGGAACATCAGGGTCTATAGGTCAGCAACATGAATCTTCTCAAGGTAAGTAACAAAATTTTTCTTGTTTTATGTGTACCGCTACAGTGATGGGGTGTGGACACTTTTGTGTATGTGGCAGCATGCTTCATCAGCCTTCAACTTGTGTTTTGAATATTGCTCTTCAGCTAGAATTTTGAGAGAAAACACATACTGTGGAGGGTAACGTCTGCATTTGAACAACTAGCAACGGGAAGAAATGACTGGAATGCTGCACTCCTGCTAATCTGTAGGGGGAAATGTGATATTAATGGTTGTGGTTTTGCCAGTGGGAAGTGTTATATCACTTCTGTCATGTCCTTACCATTGCCAGGCACCTGTGATGTGTGCTGTGAAGATGAAGTATGATGTATTTGGTTGTGATGGGAAGTGGCAGGATTGCTCTTCTGTTTCCATACTGAGAGCCCTCATAGAAGTGGCCTGTTGACTATTTGAAATCCCTATAAAGGGAGTGGTGGATATTTTTGGTCCTGTTTGTGGAGAGAGTGTTGGGTCCTCTGCCATTGCTACTCTTACAAAGGGATGGTGCCTAGATCTAGTTGTCTGTATGGTTCGTGCTGAAAAATGTCTGGTACACAGGGCATTGATAAAAACCTCAGTGCATTGCACCAGTTGTTATCAAGTTAAAGAAGGCTATGAAGGAGTGGTTTATAGTTAAGTTTATTGAATCTTTTCAATGAGTGCATTTGGAGCTGCTGACTTTGCAGTTTACTGATTTACTGAGTCCTGTTTGAGTATCTCTTCTGAGATGTAGTGAGCAGTGTGGTAAATTTAATAATTCAAGATAGGTTTGAACAATTCCTGTGCTTTGCTGCTTGCTTGTGTTGATGCACCATTTTAGAACAGGTGTAAGGAATGGTCATGAATTGCTGGGCCAGGAACACAAACAAGATGCTTAAGGTGAGGTGACTACAAAGATGTTTGCTTTTTGATATTTGTGTCCACTCTGTAGTGAAGTGTTTAGGTCTTGTCTTGTAATCCTTTGTGATCTGATGGTTACAGTCATTTCATGCAAGTGTCATATTGGTCCCCAGCAGACTTTTCATGAGACTTCTCACGGCATTCTTTGTTTTGTAGCTTCTATGGGTTTGTTTAGTATAAGTGGAGGGTAAGAGTGAAAACAATACTTATCCTTTTTATTTATGGCATCATTGGAGTGGTTTTGAAGTGAATTTGGTGGCAGTGAGACTTGGGGGAAATGTTTTTGTGTTTTGTGTTGTAGATGTGCCAACATTTCTTCTTTTCAAGGAAGTTTTATGTTTGGTAAAGTTTTCAGTGAAGTTTGTGTTGTCATAGTTGAATTTTGGAGATGTTAGTGATTTTACAAAATAAAACAAATAATTTTGAAATTCTGGAAATTGAAATGTTAAATTTTGTATTACATGTTCACATTTTCTGATATATTACAAAGTGTGTTCCACCTTGATGTGTGTACAAACAAGGCAAAGATCTGATCATCTGTAAATGTGATTGTTAACAGTTCATGCGTAACTAAAGAATTGTTTCCAGTGTTCTGTCTTTGGAGGCACTGCAGGGGTCAAGTAGCCACTTAGCTGAGAGTACTTACTGTAGGAGAGAGCTAGTGACAATAAGATGCAAGGTGACTTGGCAAGCATTCTGTAGAGAGGTGTGTTCTGTCTGTCTTACCAATCTGGAAGTTCAGCTCATTAGTACAGGTGTAGTTTTGTTTGCCTTCAGAGGACCCAAGATGATGCCTTTGCACTGTAATGCTTTAAGAATTGAATCCTTACCATATGAATGAAAAATTATCTCATACAGCTATCAAAATGCACTATTAAGTCACTCTTCATTGTGAGTCCAGTGTATTGTGATGAACAGTCATTGTGTGAATTGTAAGCAAATGTCAAGACTATAATATATGACACTGATTCTTGCATGGTATTTGCCAATTTGAACAAGCCACTGTGATACTTCCCTGTCATCTTGCCTTGACCACATTCATGGACTAAGAGGAATCACAGAAGATTTTGAAAATTTACGCTGCAAATGAATATATATCATACATGCTGTAAGATGGTATGGTGCTTTCCCTTCACTGTGCTGATGTTCATGAGAAGCAGAAAGACTTGAGGAGCTTGGGTGCAACGCTCTCCATCTGGCTGACTGTTGCAAGGCACACAGGCATTGCCAGGCATTTCCAGCTTCAGATCTGGACTTACACTTGTTGCTGAGTATTGTTATTGTTCCTGGTCTGAGTGGGGCTTCAGGGTGAACTCTGTGTAACCTGCATACAAAGGAAAGTGGGAGGAACTTGTCATATCTGTTAATATCATTTGTCATGTTTTGTATTATCTTCAGCTGGAGAATTTACTCTAAGGTAATTACTGTGTCCTGTGCCAGTGCTCTTGAGCACTTAATAGCTGACTGCCCTCTACAAAGTTAAGTGACTAAAGAAATGAGATATTTGCTACTTGAGTTTTTTTTTTTTTTTTTTTTTTTTTTTTTTTTTTTAGTGCTTCTGTCATATACCAGTGCTTGGCAAGAAAGTATTTCCTGGTCTCTTGTAGAAAGCAAGTGCGCGCACACACACACACTGTAAGGTGAAAACGTCCACTGTTGTGTGGGGAGAGTCACTATCTGCACATAGGGTTACCAGTTTTGTCTGTGGTGTAATGCCCTTGGCCTATATTCATGAATCAGTCCTGGTGAGTCTTACCTATGAAACTTGTTGTAGAAAGGACTAAATGGCACATTCTTATCATAAACTGTACTGTCAGTCATAAGTCCATGAGGGACTTATGACATATGAACCCCATAACATATCCAGCTCACCATTTATTTAACCAGATAGGATGTACTGAATGAACTTAATGACATGAAACTCATCAGAAGGTATTGTTTTGATCGTACAGATATTCCCTTTGTCACCAATCTAGTGAAGGAAGCCTGACAGGGTGACACAGAAAGGAGAAATCCACTTATCCCCCAAATTAATGTGATCAGTACACCTAGATATCTTGCTGCAGGGGAAGTGTAGTTGTGCAGTAGTGATGGCCTTGTGGATTGTCTTGTATAAGAGCCATCCTTACCATGAACACATTGTGTGTGGTTTTTTATGAGATCACATCCACTCTATTTAGAAGATTGAATTACACTTTTATCCATTGTGTTTCTTCTCAAAAAAGGAAAGAAAATATTTTTAGAAATTATTATATGGTATTGCATTGTTTTTCAATATTTGAAGTGAAGTAAGTGCTACACATTGCTGACAGCTATGATAGACAGATCGGTTAAAGTCATAACTTATTACGTATGAATTACTTTTGATGGATGTTCTAAGTTATGGTAAGAATCTCATAACTATGACAAATGTCAACTTTTGAAGAATACTACTCTGGATGCCAACATAGGCACAAAGTAAACAGACTGTTGATGTTGATGTGCACAGCTTGGAATGTGACCACCACTTAAGAAAGGTGTGTGTGTGTATTTACCTAGTTGTATTGTACAGGGTTCGAGTGGGGCTCATAGTGTCCTGTCTCCATGTCTCCATTTATCCAATTTTTCTTTAAAGTTGTGCACATTATGTGCTGTAACAACTTCATTACTCTGCATTCCACTTTTTCACCATTCTATGTGGAAAACTGTATTTTTCAATATCCTTCACATACTACCTCATCCTGATCTTTACATGTCCTCTTGTCCTATCTTCTGTCACCAGCACTAGAACTTCCTTGTCTATCTTTTCAATGCCATTGACTATCTTGTACTACATTGTTATTACGTCTCTTCGTTCTCTTCTATCTTGTAAGGTTGCCAGTCCCATTTCCTTCAGCCGTTCTTCATATGTTAGGTCCTTTAGTTCCGGCACCATCTTTGTAGGGGTTCAGATTTTCTTGTATAATTACTCCCAGATCTTTTTCCTCTTTAGTCTGCATTATTTGTTCCTCTCCCATCAGATAATTCCATACCAGTCTTCTCTTGCTCTTTCCTAGTTCCATTATGTGACATTTCTTGACATTGAACTCCAATTTCCACTTCTTACTCCACTCATAGATTTTGTTTACATCTTCCTGTAACAACAAACAGTCCTGGGTTTTGATTACTCTTAGCAGCTTAGCATCATCAAATAAATTAATATAACTTTACTTCAATGTGAATGTCATTTACATAAATCTGGAACACAATGTTGGCTAACACTGACCCTTGTGGCACTCCACTTTGTGTGTGTGTGTGTGTGTGTGTGTGTCACATCCATAAAGAAAAAAATATATGTATATTGGTTATTTTTTTTCTCTGGCTATTAGAATTAGTGTTTTATTTTTATTTTTATTTTTTAACAATTTATGCTACAATTTAGCTTCTTTGTTTACTTGTTGGGAGAAAGTGGATATGATTATGCTCTCTACTGGAAGGAAAGGTATGATTTTTTTTTTTTATTTATTTATTTATTTTTTTTTTATTTTTATTTTTTTTTTTATTTATTTATTTATTTATTTATTTATTTTTTTTTTTTTTTTATGTAAGGGGGACTGGCTGAGGGCTGAGAAAATTAGGGAGGGAAAAAAAAAACAGAAGCAGACTGGGAGGGTGTCTCACTTCAGGTTATTATCTAAAGCTTTGAATGGTGTTATGTTTACTGTAAATTTTGATTCCATTTGGATGAAAATATGGGATGGATGGACTGACAAACAAGTCTGGCTCTAGTGTTTCAGTAATGGTGCGTAGCAGTGTGTTGGTGTTAAGGTAATGGAGAGTGTGCTGCTTGCTATGCTGTGTAGACAGAAAATATGCAGGTTTAGGATGAGACCATGCACTATGTGAAGACTCACTCACATGCCACAACCATATTGCCTTGTTCACCCTTGGAAATTAAAAGCTCTTGGAGCTCAACAAATTTTTCAGTAGGGATTATTGGTCAGTTTTATGTCCTGTGGTGGTTTCATTGCTGAAGCAGACTGAGTGCTGAGAGCATTATACATTCATTTTATATCCATATTTTCCTCCAGTACAACACAGGTTTTAATTGCTTGAATTGTGTTCATCATATCATGGCTTCTCATAGTTTAGCTAAATGTCTACCTAACACTGTATAGCTTCTTAGTTGCATGGAACACTTCTGGAATTTGAGGTAAAGTGGTTTGACAGAGGATAGTATTACTTAATTGAGGTCAGAAGTTTTCAGTGCATGAAAATATGGTGTGCTTATTGGCATCAAGAAGCAAATTGTTATACTGTGCTATACAGTGTTAGAGAAAGATTTTAAATATTTACAGTGGGAAGAATTGTAGATGCAGAGATGAAATCAGTTCAGCTGGGATGGCTTGTAATGGACAAACAGCCAATAGAGAAGAGTTGATAAACTGGGGGAGACTTTTGTCCTACATTGGTTTCATAGAGGCTGATGATGATGTCAAGTATTTGGCTAAATACTCTGGATCATATTTGAGATAAGATGTCTACATACATTCACCTGTGTTGTCTCATTTCTTTAGCTCCAGATCTCTAGTGAGACTGGTGATGCATCCATGAGTACCAAAGTGATGAGTGTGTTAAAAAAGTTGCGTGCTTCATGGTGGTGGGAGTGGCTGAGGTGAGGAGGAGGTATGCTTGCAGCAAGACTCACCTGTCACACTGAGGATGAGCAATTTGTGATGCTCTTGTAATACTTGAGATGTTTTACTGATTGAAATATAGCCCATTAGGGAGGGAAGGAAGAATAGCTGTGGAAGGGTTGAATTGAGTGTCTGGTATATGTCATGATAAAAGCTGTTTCATAAAAGTATCTCTTGTAAATATAGTTATGTTTTGTCAAGTAAGTGAAGAGTCTAGAGTGATTGATGTCATTCTTATATTGCATATAATTCAGCATGTACGTACTCTTGTTAGGATGATGGCAGAGGTGGTGTTGGTTGTGGCTACAATGCTCTCACTGGTGATTATCTGTACTCTGGAGCCATGACAGCCCATTGTACACATCACACATGTGTGTTGTGACTTCTTTATGAGTACCTTCTTGCCTTGATGAATGAGATGACCAAGCTTGGAGTGTGCACCATGCTAGAAGTGCCCTATATCCAGGAGCCCTCACTGTGTGCATTTATCCTAACTTCCAAGCAAGTAGTGATGACACTTACTGCACTACTGTATTTGAGCTACTTCTGAGAGGTAGCTTGGTGTGTGTTTATTTACCTAGTTGTAGTTTTACAGGGCCAATTGTTACGTTCACCGGTTAAATGGGTAAGATTGGCATCGGGGAGCCGGTGAACAATAACAATAAAAAAAAAACATTGCAGGTTCAACTGGTGAGGATATGCAAAGGGGGCACTTAAAAAGCTATTTAATAACCCAATAATGAAATTGACATACACATATACATATAACACATAAATGAATATAAAGAACCCAACTTAATACCTAACAATAATACTAATCCTATATGGAGGCAATGTGGAAAAACACGGGACGAGGGGAAGTGATACTTATGAGGTGTCGCAGTGGTGAAGTGCTGGGTGAGGTGGATCCCACGGTAGTCCAAGAGGTGTTGTGTTCACTGGTTGAGTCCTTGACCTTGACTGACTTCCAGAAAGCTGGGAGCTTGCTTAACACTTCTGCTTGAGTCGAATGGGCCTGCATGAATTCAACTTCGGGACAGTAGCGGGGCTTCATGAGACGGTGACGTGGAGGGTTCATGAGACGGTGGCGTGGAAGGTTCATGAGACGGTGACGTGGAATGGGAGGTGGAGAGGTGGCGAATGAGGTAGCAAGCGTGTGGCCCCATCTCCATATCTACACTTATCCAATTTTTCTTTAAAACTATGCACACTCGTGTGTGTGTGTGTGTGTGTGTAATAATAATAATAATAATGATAATATTAATAATACGGTTTATTAGTAATTGCAATACATACATACTGAAAATATACATATGGGGATTGAGGGAGACTTAAGATTAGAACCTTAACTTAGCTGTTTATGGCTCGCACTGTGTTGGTAACAGTCAGTCCTCGGGGCTTTAAGTGGAGTGACCATGTTTGTGTGACGTGTGGCATAGGTTGGCTGGGATGCGTTGGGAGGGGGAGGAGGTGTCATAGCCGTGGGTGGCACAGCAGGCCTCTTCCCAGCCTGAGAAGGGCCACTCGGTGTCTGGTAGCCAATGTTTGGTGTGTGTGTGTGTGTGTGTTTATCTATTTGTATGTACCTATTTGTGTATTACAGGGCCCGAACTAAGCTCTCTGTGTCCTGTCTCCTTGTCCATTCCTGTCATATCTCTTTCATCTGATTGACACACACCGCGTCAACGACATCACTGCTCAGTTTATTCCACTTATCAATGCTACGATGCGGGAAACTGTATTTTCTCACAGTCATTTAGACAGATGTCCTTTATTAGCTTTTTTCCATGTCCTCGGAGATGATTACTTGTGGTCACCTTTATCAACTCTCTGTCCAGTATGTCAATCTTGTTCACCAATTTATACATAGTTATCATGTCTCCTCTTGTTCTTCTCTCTTCTAATGTGGTCAGCCCCAGCTTCCTCAGTCTTTCCTCATAGTCTAACTCCCTGAGTCCTGGTACCATCCTTGTTGCCAGCCTCTGTACCCTTTCCACCTTCTTCACATTTTTCTTCATATGCAGTGACCAGACACATGCTGCATATTCTAACTGGGGTCTTATTAAGGTACATAATATCTTCTTCATCATTCCTTCATCTAGGTAGTGGAATGCAAGGCCAATATTTTGAAGCATGTTATATGTTTTCCAAAAAATCTTGTTAATGTGTTTCTCCGGTGACAAAGTGTTTTGCACGGTTACTCCTAAGTCTTTCTCCTCATTGGTCTCTTTAATTTTCTCATCACCCAGCCTGTAATCCCTGTTTGGTCTGTATCTACTTCTTCCCATTTTCATAACATGGGTCTTGTCTATATTAAATTCCATCTGCCACTCCTTACTCCACTCATATATTTTATCAAGATCTTCCTGTAACTTGTTACAATCTTCCACATTCTTTACTCTCCTCATAATTTTAGTATCGTCCGCAAACATGTTCATGTAACTGTCAATTCCTACTGGCATATCATTAACATAAATCAAAAACATGATGGGACCCAGCACTGACCCTTGTGGAACTCCACTGGTTACCTTCTTCCACTCGGACTTCCTTCCTCTCACCACTGTTCTCATTTCTCTTCCCATTAAGTAATTTTCCATCCATTTTGCTAGTTTATCATTTACTCCTCCAATCATCTTTAGTTTCCACATCAGTCTATTGTGTGGTACTTTATCAAAGGCCTTTCTCAAGTCCAGGTAGATAGCATCCACCCATCCCTCTCTATGTTGTAGTATGTCAGTCACTCTTGAATAAAAACATAATAAATTAAATGTAACTGTCAATTCCTACTGGCATATCATTAACATAAATCAGAAACATGATGGGACCCAGCACTGACCCTTGTGGAACTCCACTGGTTACCTTCTTCCACTCGGACTTCCTTCCTCTCACCACTGTTCTCATTTCTCTTCCCATTAAGTAATTTTCCATCCATTTTGCTAGTTTATCATTTACTCCTCCAATCATCTTTAGTTTCCACATCAGTCTATTGTGTGGTACTTTATCAAAGGCCTTTCTCAAGTCCAGGTAGATAGCATCCACCCATCCCTCTCTATGTTGTAGTATGTCAGTCACTCTTGAATAAAAACATAATAAATTGAATACGCACGATCTTCCTTTTCTGAAACCAAACTGCCTTTCACTGTGTGTGTGTGTGTGTGTGTGTGTGTGTGTGTGTGTGTGTGTGTGTGTGTGTGGTCCCGTCTCCATATCTACACTTATCCAATCTTACTTTAAAAGTATGCACACTCGTTGCAGACACTACTTCTTCATTTAAACTGTTCCACGTCTCAATACATCTTTGCGGGAAACTATATTTTTTAACA
The DNA here is from genome assembly GCF_017591435.1 of Portunus trituberculatus. Lineage (NCBI taxonomy): Eukaryota > Metazoa > Arthropoda > Malacostraca > Decapoda > Portunidae > Portunus > Portunus trituberculatus. The sequence continues at coordinate 4,915,600 of NC_059276.1, forward strand.
TCTCTCAGACATCTTCATTTTCTCAGCTTTTTACTATGCGATCTTGTGCTTCGAATGTCATATTCTGTGTGTGTGTGTGTGTGTGTGTGTGTGTGTGTGTGTGTGTGTGTGTGTGTGTGAGACTCAATCCAGTAGATGACCCCTCAGATTTGTTGGTATGCTGCAGTTATCTTTTGTGAAGGTTTTGGGGATATAATGTGTTCCTGTCATATTCCCTCTTGGCATAAATTCCTAGGTTATCTAGTCACTTCTGAGGTGGCCTGCTGCAGGTCATGACCAAATCCTTGTGCCCCTCCCCCCTCCTGCTCCTTGTGTGCCAGGATGTCATTAGCTGTGGTGTGAAGTGACAGCTTGGTGTGAAGACTTTTGACTCAGACATTGACATGTCTAAACCCAACTATCCTTGTTGCTTGGGTTTGTTGTGGTCACAGTTGTGCCAACATATTTTGCAGTAGTCATCCTCTGAAGTTCCTAAGCTGCTGGTGTGTGGAAGGCCATCTTGGCCACCTCTTAGGGTTACATGGTGTATTGATATTGATTAAGGAATGATTGATTGATTGGATATATTTAGAAACTTCTTTCACTCCCTTCAAAATGTTATCACCTCCAACCTTAAAAAGTAATTTAGTGAAATTTACTCTTATTAGATTTAAGAAGTGCCATGTAAAGTAATACACAACAAAGTTTGATGAAACACTCTCTTTGCTTATCCCTTGAAAAACTTTCATTAAAAGATTAAAAGATCAAATAACAAGAGGTAGGGAGGCTGGGAGCGTTGGCTTTGGATACTTTCCTGATCTGGTGGTTCCTCATCTGTTTGTGCAGAACCACGTAATGGCAGCATGGGGGAGACCTACGCAGGAGTGGGTGAGTGTTGCTTCAGCTTGTTACACTCTTACATAGTGGAGCGTACACACCTACTGTTCTCTCTCTCTCTCTCTCTCTCTCTCTCTCTCTCTCTCTCTCTCTCTCTCTCTCTCTCTCTCTCTCTCTCTCTCTCTCTCTCTCTCTCTCTCTCTCTCTCTCTCTCTCTCTCTCTCTCTCTGGTTAGAAAATAGAAGTGAATTTATCTCTCTCTCTCTCTCTCTCTCTCTCTCTCTCTCTCTCTCTCTCTCTCTCTCTCTCTCTCTCTCTCTCTCTCTCTCTCTCTCTCTCTCTCTCTCTCTCTCTCTCTCTCTCTCTCTCTCTAACAAGCCAGAGCTAGTAGCAGACCAGTGCAGGTTCTAAGTGTGATTTAGTGTGTGGCATCGTAGTACCACCACTTGGGTTTGTCAGAAAGCTGTTGGTCCCAGACAAGGTGGTGTTTGGTGCATCACTCTCATTGCTTCCATGTCACTCTTGTGTTCTTTGCTCTCTTCTCGTTACTTGCATGTTCAAGGAAAGCAATTGGAGGACCTGCCAATTATTGGTGTGTGCCAAGAATAATCGTTAAGTTGCCTGTCACTTTTTATTTCTTTCTTTGCATAAAAGGAAACTGACCATGAGTTGTCAAATCTGAAATAAAATATTTGCTTTGTTATCATTCCCAAAAAATATAATAGGAATAGTATTGTAACTGTGTTGGTCAGTTTAGTTTTAGAGACGTTTCAATGCTGTGCTCACACGACCAGATATCCAACACTTGCTGCATATGTCGTGTGTGTGTGTGTTTTTTTTTTTTTTTTTTTTTTTTTTTTTATGGCACATGACATCCATTTTCTATGACTACAAGTTTACTGGGAGAAATGCATCATAATTGTCATACAGTGTACTTTGATGAGCTGAAATCCTGTGGGATGTATCTCAACTCCTGTGATATAGAAGAGGAGTTGACTTGAGTTATCCTGTGTCTAGTTTCCACAGTAATATTATGCTCACATAATGCAGCCGTTGCCCGTCAAATTCTAGGATGATTTACAAAGCATACTAATGTATAGACTCATGCTGGTCATGACATTGTTAATAGCAAGTCTGTTTCATGGAGCAAACTGAAACTGCATTTCAGTTTAGTTAATGCAGAGGTTTGGAGTGGAAGTGTGTCAGTGATCAGTGGCTATTGACTGTGCTTAGGGATGTAAAGAGATGTGTGTGGCATAAAGCCTCACTACTCCCTCCCATACATATACATGTGCAATGTTTACTTAGGTTTTGTTTTTCAAATTATATTTCATTAATATAATTTTTTTTTATGCACATTTTATATGCAAAGGAATGTAGTTAGTAGTTGTCATTTTAACTCATTTCACATTCTGAGATAGTACAGCTGCTATTCTGAGTGAATGAACACAGCTAATAAAGTGTTGAAAGTAGTGTGGTGTCCATTTTGTGACATAAGGCAATGGTTGGAAAGCTTGACCTTGGAACTGGCTGTGGTTCATGTGAATTTTGGCAGGTTGAGATTTCCTCCACTTGGCTGTGTAAGAAGTGAAACTGGTGACACACCTTGGTCTGGCTGATTTAGTCCCTTACTAGTCCTGAGAACTGGGACAAAATACTCAGCCTTATTAAAACCGTGTGGATACAAAGAGTGTTGACTTTGCGGAAGATGAAGCAAGGTGGTGACTTTGTTAAGTATTTCTTAGGTGTAGGCAAAGCTTCATGAAGCCATTTTAATGTTGGTTTGTTTTGTGAAAAGCATACCATATCGTGATTCATACAAACGTATAACATAACTTTTCCCTGATCAGTAGCACCACTTTTTTGGATGCATAATGGAAATGAAAAAAAGTTATTACATTGATGCTACTACACACACACACACACACACACACACACACACACACACACACACACACACACACACACACACACACACACACATGTGTGTGTTTGTTGATACATGAACTGTGTGTTTTATCTGAGTTTAGATGTGGTATGTTGCGTTCAGACTTAATCTTTGTTATTGTGTGGTGTGGGATTGTGATAGGGCTGGGGTGGGGCATCTTATGGGCACCGGTAGGATGGTGGTTGTTTCTTGGTGCGTTGTTTGCAGCGCAGTGTTTGGTTGTTGGATTGTGTCATGTCCTGAGCTGCATGGGTCACCTAGACTCCTTGTCATGGCTGGTGTATTTGAACTCCCAGGAACATTGATTTCCTGTCTCTGGTATTTTATTAAATGGCTGTTGCAGGAAGGAAGGCAAATTCTGTGGCATTAGGAGAAGGAGGCATGTACTACTAAGAAGGAAAACTCATGGACTTTGCTGCATTCTTGTGGCTGTGACCTACTTTGCTACTTATTTTTTTGCCATTTCAAGGGAAAACGTCAAGAGATTATAAAAGAAGTGAACATAGAATAGAAACATGTAATAAACTGCTGGTATTCCTTGTTAAATTTGCTAAGGGAGAATATTGTACTTTTAAGGGAAATGTGTACCTTGTAAGGATTTATTTATGGCCTTGCATGTGTAGACACTTTGCCTCAATTGTATCAGTACATGTTGATACTTCTGTAGCTTGGTTGACACTTAGGACTTTTTTTCTTTTTATTTGTTATACTTGACTGAACTGCATAAGCACACATGAAGGTAACTGTAACTCTAGTAGTGTTTTTTTGTTGTTGTTTTCTTGACAGTTTGTGTTGTTGGTCAATGAGCTTATGCAGTAATGTCTGTCTTGACAAGTAGCATCTTCATTTCTTTCATTCCTACAGTGTCAAAAGGACCAACTTGTCTCCTTTGTATTTATTAGTGATTATTGACTGAAATATGCATTAACAGTTTGAAGAAGGTACCAGATGCAGCATGCATACATTTTTTATATAGTATGTGTACTTTTGACCTTCCATGTATGCACTGATGCATACATGTCTATTAAAGGTATTCTTCAAAAACTGTATCACAACTCTCAAGAAAATAACTAGTGTATTCAAATTGCTCCATACCTTAAGATGGGCCACAGTAAGCTGAAGCAACTCTGAAGAGCACTGAAGTGATCTCAGAACAAGCAGTGAGCACTTGGCTGAGTGGGGGCATTTGGCAACAGCACACTAAGCTCCCAGGTTAATGCCATATTTTGCTCTGTTCCAGATGCCCCCGCTCGCCAAAGGTGGCGCTGCATGCAACCCCGCCTCTGTCCGTTTTGCTGGAAAACATTCAGTAACTCGTTTAACCTGAAACAACACATTGTGAACGTGCACACTGTAGGGGAGGGGATTGAGTGTGAGTTGTGCCACAAGGTGGTCAAGAACAAGTGGTACTTGCGCAAGCATCACGTGACCGCCCACGGGGCCCCCCTGCGCCGCTCCAAGGGCCCAGCCGAGGCCAAAACTGGCAAGGCGTTGGCCAACCAGCTGCCGGCCAGTGATCTTCCAAAGGACGTGGCCTTGCCGCTCACTCCTACTCCCCACCAGGTGGACACTTCCCAGCCTCAAGAGGTCTTCACTAAGAAACAAATGGACCGCATGTGCTGAATTCTCCGAGTCCATCTAGTATGTCCTGCAGCTGGTGGAGTGTTGGGAGTGTTTACGTGGTGGCTGATTAACTGAGTCACAGTCAGACGAGAAGATGTCTTAGTAGTGGAAAAATGTCCTGTCAGTTGATTGGTTAATATGGCTAACATAGAGCACGGCAACAGGTGGACATGGACTATGGGTTGGGATCCTTAAAGAAATTGCTCTACCATGCTTTTTAACACCAGGCTCAAAATTAGCTTGTAATAGACGGTCCTCATGATGCCAGACCTCCCCCTTCTGCGACCCCTGAGTAACCAGCAGCATGTAACCCAAACTCTTGACTCTGCTGAGCATGATCCTGTCCAAGTAGACCTAGTAGTCTTTAGCTCCTCCTCACTCTCTTCATGGCTCTACCAGTACTGTGGAAGGTAGAGTAGACTCTTTATTCCTTATTAACTGGTAACTAGATATAATTGGATTAATTAAAAGATGCTTGATTGCCTAAATTAATTAATATAAATTTCAGGAAACCTAATGCAATATTCAAATCATAAAATTTTATGGTAAGGAATGAGCATAAGCATGGAATATTGGCTGGGACAAAGCCTGTTTGCTTAAGCTAAACAAAGAAATCCATTTGTCCACCTGTGGTTCCCTTGGTCAAAGAACCCATCTAGCTATAATTCCCTAAGTAAGCTAAGTGGACTGGGATGACCCCAGAGACAGCCATACTGAGAGGACATTTCTTCTTCCCTTGCAGACGCTGAATATCTGGTGCGGGCATGCGTTCCCAAGCTTTGGAATAGCCGGCAGCCAGGCATCTGTCCCATATGTAACCGCGTCTTCAGCAACAAATTCAATCTGAAACAGCACATTATCAATATTCACACCAAGGGTGAAGGGGTAGAGTGTGACTTGTGCCACAAAAAGTGCAAAAACAAGTGGTACCTGCGCCGCCACCAGGTGACCCATCATGGGGCACCTCTAAAGCGAAACCGCAACTATGCCATGGAGAAGTACGTAAATGACGAAAATGATCAGGGAGCCAAGGACGCGACGTCCGAGTAGTGGCAGTGCGCCTGTGACGGCAGGTGCTGGGGCAGCAGGAATCAGGCCCTGTTGCTTCCCAGTCTGCTGAAACATATCATAAGTGTATTCAGGTTAGCCATGCAGAGCCTTTTATTATATACTGTTTCACTCTCCCAGAATAGAGAATTATGTGTAGTAGAAGTAATGTTATGTAAGGTTACAAAGTGGCTAACCTGGTACTTGTTCCCCCAAAGAGGCTGATCATATTTTACAGATATGCAGCTCTCAAGAGCTGGAAGTCTTTACAAAGCCCTCAGTTTTCATTCTCAGGCATAAAGTAATAACATTTATAAGTGCTCAACATTTACAATATAGGCCTATAGTTAGATTGACCATGTCACTACTTAATGTCCGAGCTTTGGATGGCATACAAGGAACAAGGGCCCACTTGAGTATTGGTAATGTGTTGGTTCGCTGGTGAGTGGATGGATGGTCTATTTCCAGTGTGTCTGTGTGAAAGTGCGGATCTTCCCCACTTGCATATGGTAATTGAAGAAGTTGCAAGAAATACGTAGCTTCTTTCTTTGCTGTCGGTGTATTATGTGATGGAAGCAATACATGAACTCTTTCAGGTATAGATTTGATCAAGAATTGCTCTTTAGGAACCCAGTGCACTTGGGAATATGTTTTGTATCCCAGTAATTTTTCTGTACCTATTTTGTGCCAAAAAGTCTTATTCATAAACTTATGGAAAACAAAACATTTAATGTTCAAGCAAATCTTTGGGCAATCAAGATCTTGCACTTTCAATTTGTGCAAGTTTTGAGATGATGTGATGACCAGGAACCTGCATTCTAAAAGTTGTGATGATGCAAGTTACAAAAGTGTACAAATGCATAGAAAATCACATCGTCTCATGAGTGCAAAGATACTGTGCCACTTATTCATAACTTCTATGTCTTCCAAAGGCTACGACAATACCTAACCAGTATGTTTGCGTATTTTACCATAATAGTAGCTGTTGTTTGTCAAGTTTAAAATACCTCAACAAAGTAAAAAGTGGTTGTTAACATTGCTGGGGCTCATCCCCACACTGCAAGTGTTGCTCTCTTCAACAGTCCAGCTAGGCAACTCTGCTCCTTCATGTACCATAGCAAAGAACATTTAGTTCATGATTGGCTGCAGATCATTGCAGTGGACACCAATCAGGGCCCTGTGTCTGGATGATGATGATGATGATGATGATGCTGGTGCCTGCACCTGCCACTCTCACATGAGGGATATTAATTGTGTTCTAAAGCTTTACAGTTATGCACGTCATTGTGCTTGTCAGTTTGTAGCAAACTGTCATGAAGCAGAACAAAAAAGAAGACCTTGCGAGATCATATTTAAAATTTTTTATTGCAGTTCAGGTTTTCACAAAGACTTTTTTTTTTTTTTTTTTTTTTTTTTTTTTTTGTCAGCAGTATAGTTTCAGCTCTGCTGAAAAGTGGATTTGCATCATTACGCACGAGTATTGAGTGTGATATTCTCGAGCTTGTTACTCAGCTATATATATTTTTGAGCTTTAATCATGCAGGTTTCATTGTGACATTTGTAATAAGAAAGATTCTTCATTTGAGAAAAACAAAATTGTCTTATGCAAAGCAAGTGTCATCACTTGTCAAACAATCATATTTCAGTGGTACAGCATTGCCTATGCAGATTTCACACAGAATCTTGCACTTATTTCATTTGCATTGTGTTGCACACTCACTCACTCACCATTTAGAACCCTTAGTTAGAGAGGCGTGGTGTTAGTGTGGTGTGAGACAAGTGTAGGTGTGGAAGAGCTTGGTGTTGGGTGGTGGTGTAAGGTTAACCTCAATTATTAGATGTATGATGATGATGATGTATGTGTGTGTGTGCATGCGTAAATTTTTATGGAAGCTACGGGCTACTGTGGCTGTTTGCCGAATTGCTCTTTTTTGGTAAACGGGTGGATTTTAATTGTTTAAGATTATTTAATATTGAATTTATTTTAATTTAGGAAACAACCTTCATTACCTCAGAAATCATATAGATGAAAGAGAAAAGCTATAAGAAGCAACCGATATTACCTCTGAATTCTTGTTAATGCTGGATGACACCGAATTTAGTTGTGATCCACTTGAAGAAGAGGAATATTATGCAGGTGAGAGTGATCTTAGCTGGTACTGTGGAATACTTATGCCCCCCAGTGAGCTTCAGAGATGTACAAGGTACCTTAGGGCAGCTTGTGTGCCTCTTGCCGGTGGTGACGGAGTGGGAAGAGAAGTGTTGTTGATCAGGAGAGGCAGTGGTGTGGTAAACAAGGCCGGGTGGGGTGGTGGGTGTGAGATTGTCGTCCCTCATGACTCCAGGACCAGGATCATTGTACGGGTTTCAGAATTAACTTCTGTGTTACTGAGGTTAAAATAACTGAAGATTATATACTTATAAACAAAACAATATAGTATAAAATTATAAATCTCACAAAATTATATATACATATTCATAGTTTTTTTTATATCAGAGGTGTAGTCTATTTGTCACCAAATTATTAATGGTGGTGATATTATGAAGGAATGAAGAGCTTCTAATGATAAGGTGGATGCCTCCTTCTCCATGAAGAGTTTTAAGTATTTGCTGTATGTAGTTAATTTGCTCATCTCCACTGATTTTTTTTTAAATGGAGCAAATATAGATCCATTTTAACCAACAAAACATATTTGTAGAGGGGTCCCTTAAGATATCTGTTGTCCACCAGCCACTGGGCCTCACTCAGAAAGGAACTTACTACCTCATGCTTGCAAGTGCCAGCTATGCACTCCTGCCACAAGTATTCCTCTTATTGAGAGTGGAGAATGTACTTACGTCTCCAGTGTACCATAAGTAAACTTTTTGTTGTATGATTGTTTAATTTGTTTGACAGACATCTGAGTTCTGGGCTTGGATGTGGTGAATTAGGAACAATAATAATTTAGCAGGATCTGAAATATTTATGACTTAAATATATAAGTAGGTAAAAATAGGTACTGGTAACACTGATTCCCACTGTAGCTTCTACACATCATGAATGTAAGTTCTATTTATAACTTGAAAATTGGGAAGGAGCAGAGTTAAGTGAGCATTTCCATGACAGGACACAGCTCCTTGCCCCGCCCGCAGCAGCAGTGGTAGCGGCGGTGGGAGTGGTTCGGCAGGGAGGTGTGGTTTTGACCTCAGGCCCATCAGGTTTTGTTATCACGTTTGCTGCGGAGGCACTGACGATAAGCTCTCTTGACTCAGAGACATTCCTGTTTATCCTGGAATGGTATAATGTGATGAACAATCAGTGAGGACAAGGACTGTACAGCGATATTGCATGAGACGCTCATTATCCCAATGTTACCCATTGCTCAAACCCCCTTCACCCTCACTGTGTCTCTTGTTTCCATATCAGCAAGTATGACTACCTCTTTGAGCAGACATTTGTGCTTTATGTTACATCCCATTTTTGTTGTGTAATGTTTTGCTTGGTGTGGGTCCTCCTGCCCCAGGGCATGTGGGGAGTGGCTTGCCCTCGACGGGTGTCAGCCGAGACACAGACAGTTGCAAACATAGTGTTTAGATCATTGAAGGTGATAGTGTAGATTTTTTTTCGTAATGGTTTTCATTATTGAGTGAGTGGTTCAAAACCACTTTCCAAATAAGACAGGGTTATATTTAGCAGTTCAAGGGAGTGTCAAAGACTACTTGCCTTGCAATGCTAAATACAGTTACTCACTGGAGAATTACAGTGTACCAGTAAGGTTGAGCTTCAAAGAGATGGTCATGCTTGCCATCCTAGCATATATGATACTTCTGAAAAAATAAGTGTTCAGTTTGAAACTATTTTTGTGATTTCCCATTATTTTTCATATATGTAATTTATTAAAAATTTGGATACATTTCCGTATCCAGTTTTTTGTGCCAATTTGTGTACATTGTGACTAGTGTATGTGTAATGTTAAAGATTCTTATGTGTGGTGTCTGGTACTTATGATAAAGGTTTAAGGTGGAGTACATGGTAAGGATTTATGTATAAATTCAACTGTAATGCTTGTTTAGGATGGATTTCAGTTATATTTATTTTTTGTAATTCGTTTCTGCTTCTTAAGTTCACCTCATACTTTTAGCACATTAGAGCCATGATATAGGTTAACACATCTGGAGGTCTTTTTGAAGCATCAAAAGTATTTTCACGCTCACACCGGTAATTATATTGTGCAATGCTTTTTCATAATACAGATTCTAACATATAATTTTTGATTAGCAGTCTTTACTAGAAAATTTAGTACTTTATGTTTAGGAATGTTTCACAAAGAGTTTCTGCACCTGTTACATTACTCAAATGTTCATTGCCTCTGATTTGTTATCAAAAGTTTGTAGCTGATCACCCAACAAAGCTGTGGCTCCGCGGGCCTCCAGGCACTGTGCCTGGGGCTCTGGACAGTATCTGATCCACTGGCTGCTGCTGCTGGTGGTGATGGTCGGGCTACTGCTTGAGTGTGGGTGTTTTAGCACAAATTCCACAGGACTCCACACTGTTACACTCACCCTAACCCTGCTAGTTGTGACTCATAGTGCTAGCTTGCCCACCACTTGTTGCCCAGTCCCCACACAGTTGTGCTTAATTTAGGAGAGTAGCCACGCTATGAAAGGGGGCACCCAGACTCCGTGAGACTTCAAATCAGCACATTTATCAAGAGTTGGTGGATGACATAACTTTGACTTGTCTTAGACTCAGGAAGTGCTTGGAGTTCTCTTGGAGTCTGAATGCTCTGTTTAACATGAACGTACCAGTATGTATGGCTCAGCTGCAGCCAGAGTCCAGCTGTGCCTGCAGCTGTTCTGGAGTCTCAGAACTGCTGCTGTTGCTGCTGCTCTAAGCTAAGTTGCCCTGCAGCTGGTAGTCTGCAGCTGGCCATTGTAGATGTAAGTCAGATCGTAAATTCTTCATCAAAGCCCATACCAAATCAATCAGGTTGCTCATCAGGTTGTTATTACCCAAGCTGGGCAGGAGAGAGCTGTGAGGCTTAGGAAACTCTCTCTAGGGTTAGTTTAGTTGGAGTGCATTGTGGTGTACCTTAATTTATGTGTGAGGAGTAGGCGAGGACTCTGCTGTTATAGTCATGATGGTGAAAGATATGGTGGGCATGTGATTCTCTCTGTGGGAGGATGGCCAGTGAACGAGTGCCTACCTCAGCCATGCAGTGTTGTCCAAGTGCCTTCGTCAGATGAATTTCCCGAGATAATAGCATATTAGTGGATGTTGAGCTAGTATTTTCATATAATCCACTATAAATATATTTCATGTTATGACCCTACCCTTTGTCTGAACTAGAGTACAACTGTTCTTATCCATTGACAAATCCAGGGTACTTATGGGTGCTTGACTCGGCAAATCATATTGACTTAAAACAAAAAGATGGGAATGAAGCTACTTGGATGAGTCGCAGCATTGTGATGATGCATAAAGGAATCTTGACAGCCCACCCCGTCAGTCCTCACAGTAGTCCCTCAGCGGCCCTCACGTCCCTCCTGCCCAGCCTCTATACTCTAAACTCACCTCACAAGCCAGGGATCAGTGCCTCTACGGAGGTGCAACATTGCCACAGGAAATTTTTACAGGTCCTAATACAGGTTACCAAAGTGGGACTGCAGGATACCAATAGCGAGGGAAGGAGAGACCGCACTGCATGCAGAAGCGTTTAAATACCCAATCATATACTATTCTCCTATCCTTGTTTTATATATATCTTTTTTTATTTATTTTTTGTAAATAAGGGAGAAGTGTTAGTGTGGTGGTGGTCTCTCAAGCCCTCGCTGCCTGCCGCTCCATCTGTACAGGTTTTTTATTTTCAGAGTCTATATTTCTCAGATATGTATCATTACTGTAATTATGTTTATTGATATTTATAAAGACATATTTCTTATCTGTGTACGTAAGGCTCGTTGCAGGGAGACAGACCCAAGTTATCTGAGTTCGTGATCGTTGAACATTGATGTGCGGAAAGATATGCATGGGAATCTGTGCTGTGGAGTGGTTCCTTCATTTGTGTTCTTGTTGCCTGTGTTTAATTCTAATGCATAGCCATTATAGTTCAGAAATGTCATTAATCAAATGTGTAGTATTTTATTTAGTTTTATGTTTGTTGAAATTATAACAAATTTGATGGTACATTTGAATCTTATTTATGAGTTTGTATTGGAATGCTCCTGAATACTTTTAATGTCACGTGATGCACGTGGCTATAATGGAACCAACTCACCCAGATCACTTTGTTCCGATCTCGAATCTCAAGAGTACGGATAGACCCCTGCTTCGTCATGCCCAATGAAAGCTGGCTATCCATAGTACAAACTGACTTAAACACTGTGCTACAAGCTTGGCTCCATGCAATTGCTACATTTGGACCTCATTTTTTTATGCGATGGATGCTGATATTTCGGCAGTGTGGGTCATGCGACGGAAACGGCTTTTGATGGACTAGAATTGGAAGGTCATTAAGTAAGTTCAAATGGAGACCAATCTCATTGCCTGTGCTATTATTCAGGGATAATGATGACACACTGTGTCAAAACTTGTTTGAACTCCTTCCCCTTGTTACAAAGGCAATAAGGGCTTATTTTAGAGAGAGACCAGTGATTTCTAGTTCAAATATCGTAAGCAAAAATATTTTTGGCTAATTTGTTTTGTTAAATGTCGATTTCAGCATCTGTCTTAACGCATGTACAAATTTTTTGTCATAATGTTAGTTTTAATGATATTGGATGTTTTATGTGCAAATAGATTTAGTTATATGTCTTCTGTGTCCCGAGTTTTGCAAGCATCTGATGTACTGACCCCCCTACCCTGTGGCCCCACACTGCAGGCACTATCATCACCACCTGGGTAGCACAGGCCCTAGAGAAAAAAAAAAACTAAGTAAAAAGTCAGCAGCACAGCCTCTGGTAATTGTGCAAAGTTTAGTGTTGTCAATGTGTGGACACTTGGCCTCGGTAGAGGCGGTGAGTGTGGTGCAGGCAGTGTTGGTAGTGATGGGGTGGGGACTGTGAGAAGTAATGTAGTGAAAGACATTTTTTGATGTGATACTCTTATTTATTAATGAATATGAATGTGTCTTTCTTGAGCCGAAGGCTTGTAAGAATTCGTGCCAAGGATTTATACCCTCTTTGTTTTGTACCTGAACCAAGATCACCTTCCTATTTTTCTTATTGTGGCTGTGCCAAAGCTCTTTTTTCTTTTTGTAAAGCAAGACTGACCTTATCACCACTCCATTTTTTTAAACAAACGAATTGTTATAATTTGGATAGTACCTAATTTCAATCTTTTTAGCTGTATATTAAAAAATCTTGTATGAAATTTACTAAATGAATTATGGGCAAGATGTTATTTGTGTTGTATAGCAGTGAAGAGTTTAAGGTGCCTTGTGTAGGCTAGTCCTGGAGGGCAGGTGACACAGACACTCTTGGAGGTAAGGCACCATCAGGTATGCTCACTTTCAAACTTATAGGAAAATGATTAATGAAAGCCACCTTTTTTTTTTTCTTCTTTTTTTAAGATGAGGAAATTTCAGTATTGAAAATGTAATCAAGAGCTTTAAATTCAGTTTTGTGAAATGATTTTTTAACTAAAGTCCTTGATTTAACATTATTTAGTTTTCCTAGTGATTCAAAGTGAGTGAGGCAGGTGCAGGTGATACATGATAGATGGACTCCAGTGGTGATGAGACAGTCTTGGTCTAACCTTTCACTCTTGGCATCTTCCAGTGGGTGGTTACTCCACTCACAAGTATGTACTACCTTGTATTAGTGGTGCTCAATGCCAGATCAAAAGTTTTATGGAAACCAACTTTTTCAGTTTACTACTTGCCTACAGACACCTGTCAGAGTATTAACAAGAAAAAAAAAACATAAGCATTGAAATTGAGCACTAAGTTATTTTGTCTTCCTCTTGACATGTAAATAGGGTCACAAAATGTGTCTGTATACAGTCTGTTGTCTCTACAGTGACTGAATCCATGATGTGAGTCAGTGTTCGTCACTGTTGCAGAAGAAAAAAAAAAAAAAAACTGAAGTCTGCAGTGTGTACACAGTAAACTCTGACCCCATTTTGCAGTTGTCAAGAATGCCTCCTCCCATTCACACCAAAATATCCCTTGTAATTGACTCAAGACTTAAAAAAAAAAAAAACTCTTCAAGTCCCTCCCATTCCCAACCTGTTCCCACACCCTTACCTTCTGTTCCCTTCCTCTCCCTTTGCCCATCCCTCCCCCAACAGATGCTTGCTGTGTACTCAGGCCCCCAATCATTGCAGGGAGCCCTCTAACTCATCAATAAACAGTGTCACAGTGACTGGAGTGCCTTTTATTTCCTCTATTTGGTTATGAGTTGTGATCCCATTGTCATTCATTGGCTGGTGACATGTTTTGTGGTTCATGTGGTGTGCTAGACGAATAGGGTTTGTTTGCTAAAGTGATTATGTTTTGGGATGTTTTAGTTATTCAGAATGAATAACTAAAACATAAATGATGGGGCCGCTTTGATGCAGTGGAACGGACTGCGCGCTTTATAGGCCCCAGGGTTCTCAAGCGCATGGGTTCAAATCCTGGCTATGGTAAAAAAAAGAAAAATTAATAAATAAATAAATGAAAATAAATAGATAAAAACTATAGAGAAAAAATATGCATTTGCAGTGCTGCTTGAGCTTCTCAGAAATGGCAAACTTTTTTTTTTTTTTTTTTTTTTTTTTTTTTTTACCTTTTAACTATAAATTTTCACATGTTGAATATTTTCAGTGATAATTATCTAGTTTTCATCTTATCACATTTCAACCTGGGTAATGGGGAGAAACTTTCTTCGTTTGCTCGTGTTTGCACCAGTACCTCCATGTACTTGGGGGAACAGTTCAAGTTACCATAATCTCCTGGGTTAGACTTAAGTGTATTTCTGTTTGAGCTTCTTTTGTCATCCAGCTGCTCTGGTCCTGATCACGTACATACTTGTCGATACTACAGCAAGATTTTCATCATTCGTCATTGTCACAGGAACCAAAGATTGCATCATATACTCCGGCAACTTATCAAACCTTTTCTCTTAACACTGTCTGAAACTATGCATATGGCATGCTTAAGGAATACCACTGGTGATAGTACATATACAGCAGCAATGGCAAATAGTAGATATAATGAATTATGAGTTTCAAATAATAAATTGTGCTGCTAAATTATGTCAATTGTCACAAATATTCCCTAAGTGTGCTGTATGCCAGGTTGTAAATGGTGTTGATGGGAAGGTTGCCAAGTACAGTCTACCCTCGGCTATCGCGACTTCAGCTATCGCGTTTTATTGCTATCACGCACCCATGAAAAGCTGCTAAAATTTCATTATCGCGATCTCAGATGCCTGCTATCGCGCGCCCAGCCATGATGTCATGGGATATCTGAGCACTCATTGGCCTAAACCGCCTTCCCACCAAGATGAAACACAGTCTCTGAGTGCACGTCCTCTCCACTAGACAGTGATAGCCAGATTCTACCATTTTTGTGCTCACAATGACTACCAACCCTCCTTTTAGATTTTTTTGTTTTTTCTCTTTCTACTTTCCTCTTAACAGGGCCTGGCAACCAGCGGGATTTTTTTTTTTCCAACACTTTGTTTGCCCTTGGCCAGTGCCCTTGTAATGTAAAAACCTTCCACGCCGTCCTCCTACCATCGCCGAATGTAAACCAATGAGACAAGACAGAACCCTAGCTGTGA
Source organism: Portunus trituberculatus (assembly GCF_017591435.1). Taxonomy (NCBI): domain Eukaryota; kingdom Metazoa; phylum Arthropoda; class Malacostraca; order Decapoda; family Portunidae; genus Portunus; species Portunus trituberculatus. Next base: position 4,930,781 of record NC_059276.1, read on the forward strand.
AATGTTGTTTATGAATTTATTGAATTTAATTGGTACCAATGGATTATACAGTAATTAAAAAAAAGGTAAAAATGAGGGATATTAGGAGTAAAATTTGTGGTTGCAGCACCAATAACGGTTTTCACCATTAGTTGTTCAATTTGGCTATCACGTTTTCGGCTATGGCGCGGCTATTTCGGTCCCAATTGGGCGCGATAGCCGAGGGTTAAGTGTATTGTGCTGCAGCCTTCAGTCTATATGACTACAGCTGTAGTCATATAGACTGAATAAATAATATCTAATTTATATATTTGTTTATGAAGAAAACCCAAGCTCATCTTGCTTTTACAGCAAAAGAAAACCTTTTCCTTTTAATTTGGTTGATTGGATTACTGTAAGTTTTTATTTATCTTGAATAGGTGTGTGGAATCTTCACTATCTAACTTTTAATTGGGAGATGTACTGAATGTATTGGATTGGGTGTGCACAGTGCATGTGTAGGGGAAACATTTTGTTCATGACTCACTGTTCCTCTATCACTTATTAACATTAGCTTGCTTCTGGCCAGAGGACATCACAGGGCAGGTATGCTTGTCATTACTCTTCTGTTAAGTTTAATATCAGTAACATTTCTAGCTTGTAAAATTTCTAAAAGCAAAGTTAAGGTAATTTCTTTATTGAGTATTGTGATTTTATCTACATTGAGATTGTGATTTTTAAATAACCTCTTCTGGTGTCTCCTAAGGATTTTTTGTTGTATTTGTTATGTTGTTTTATGTTTTGGCTTGAAGTTTAATATCATAGTGTAAATTTTTCCTTTAATCCATCAATATACATGGAGGTTTAGTTCATAAATCATGAGAAATCCTTGCCTCACTCTTCCTAGTGACTGTAGACCCAGTGCAGCCATGCATGATTATCAAGCCAGAGATGAGTCTCAGAGTGGCACAGAAGAGGCCTTGCACTTCAGCCTCAAACAGGAGAGTTTGTTTGGCACCCAGAGAGTGGAAGGAGTGGTGACCAGTGGCTCAGAGGTGACAGCAAATTTCACATTGGGTTTCCCAATGAAATCTTTCTTCTGTTTGTTGTAGAAGAGGAAGGACAGGGAGAGAAGCAGCCACAGCGTGAGTAGGAGGGAGGTTGTTGGGTGTGCGGGAGTTTGGAGGACTAAGGGCGGTGAATCTTGTTGCAGGTACCCAGCTGACGGTGAAAGTTGGCCGGCCGCGCTACGCTGGCCCCCGCGACTGCCCCCACTGCGGCAAGCGCTACTCCACCATAGCTGCACTAAAGTACCACGTAGGCCTGGTCCATAGTGTCTCCGACCAGGTGCCCTGTTTCTATTGCCCTCAGTGGTTTGACATAAGAACTGATCTGAAGAAGCACCTTGAGGTGGCCCATAATGAACACTCGTAATGGTAACGTAGAGTTGGACGGCTGGAGCCTTGCCCAGTGGGGGCACACCGACCAGCACGGTGGCGGGACTTATTATTAACACCACTCCTCCCTCCCTCCCTCCCTCTCTCCCTCCCTCGCTATTTGTCGTTCTTTACTATGTATATTGCCTATTCTGCACACATGCATTTGTATAAATACATGACTGCAATGAAGCACTCATGTATACATTTATACTTATGTATGTGTGTACCTGTATATTTATATACATACACGCATTCTCATCAGCTTCATACTTACTGCTGCTGCTGCTGGTGTAGGTTGAGATTTTCAGGTTTGTAAATATAAAGACCAAGAGAGTTTATGGTGTGCAGGTGAGGCTCGTTGGTTTGTCTTCCTTCTATTGTTGTCAGAGAGCGCTACACTGGCACTCCTCCCCCTTCTCCTTCTTCAGTCACCGCTGCCACATGCTCCTGACACAATGCTCAAACTAAACTTTCTTTAGCACTTGAATTTTATTGGTAAGAGTTGAGAGTGAGTATTAATTGAAGGAATGGAGTTTTCACTGTCTTTGTTGAAACAATGAAGTAATTTCATTTGAAGAATAGACACCTATTTTGAAGTCATGCCATTATTTCCCATGAGTGATGGAAGACTTAGTCTTGCTAGTTGTGTTGTGGAGATGCTTCATGGCTGGGATGGCCATGGTAGGAACCAAAAGATAAGTTATCTGAGACACCTGTCATTATTTTGTTAGTGTTGACAACATTTAGTGAAAAGCTGTCATTGAAGTTCAAAGTTAATGATTTATCAGGATGTTCTCATCACCACACTGATTAACTGATCACAGTATATGTGAGTGCTTCCCTGTTACTTCCTTGTCAGGAGTAACACAACTTCAGTTTCAATATCTTTACTATTTTAACATCCTTTTCTATGTTCTTCAGGAATTTAATGCATATCCTGCCACACACACTCAGGTTGAGGCAGCACAAAGGAGCACTGGCTGCTTGTCTCCTTACTTTACTGTACTTTCTTTATCCAGTCTGCCCATAGCACCAGGGTTGCCAATGCATCACCTGCATGGAGGGTTGGGAAGTGTTGATGTAAGAATTGGCCTCACCCCTCATCCTAATACCCACCTGAGCATTACATGTGTGATGACGCTTATCATTGAATTAACTCGCGGATACTTTATATCCCCTGACGTTGCATATTTAGACGTGTACTTTTATTGTGTCATGTTAGCTTTAGGGTGTAGGTAAGAATCTTATACTATGAGTTTACTAATTAATTTATTCAGTTCATTTTACTATTAACCTCAGTATATTGAAGTGGAGATCTTCCTGTCATGTTTGTTGTCTTCCCTGTGCACAATGGCCCCAACCTGTGCCGAGGGAAGCAGGTGGGCTGTGGTGTTGGCTTGTACACCGTTCATTTAGTCTCTGTTCAGGTGGTGGTTCTTGGTCTTCAAAACAGTATTCCATATAAAAAGGCATGTTAGCTATGTAGTAATGAGTGTTGGAGTGTAGTGGCTGCTGATGCAAGGCAATAAGTTTTTATTCTATTTACAAATTCTTAGATTAAGTAACACGTGATTTAAAAAAAGAAAAAAATATTTTTAAAGCTTTCTATGAGTTGTCATGTATTTGACAACTCACAGGGATTATATTATGAGAGACCTTTAAATGTGAATAGTAATGTTCCAGTGTGTCTTGTGTCAGTCAGGCAGTGCCCTCCAGCCTCATCTCCACTTCACCCTCACCATGGCCATCACCTGTGTACATATGTAGTCATTACCTGGTCACCTCAGCTCCACCTTTCCCATCACCATTTCAATTATTAGAGATGACATGCTCCCTCTCAGCAGTGTCTGAGTAAAAAGCATGTTGTACCTTTAGTTGACTGGTTTTAGTCTATGAATATATTTCTTAGATACTTAAGAAAACTGAGTAGCATTGAGCCCTGTTTCCTGTTAGTGTTTGGAAACACTTTCATTTCTTATGACTCTAATTGGTGAAGTGGTTCACCTCTGCCCCTGTTGTGGTGTGTCACGCACATGAAAAATGTGAAAAGAAACACAACAGCCTTATATAGTATGAACATAAAATTTTTTTTGCTGACTTTCATAATGTTTATTAATGTTAATATTCACCTTTGATGCAATAATGAGTTACAAATGGTTTAAATGCTGCCTCTTGGCATCACTACATGTACAAAATAAAAATGACTGCATATTGGATCAAGGAAAGATCCTTTCTTTTGTATTGCATTACGTGCATTGTAGGGAATGGCACTAATTTTGCTGCAGTCATGTTGCAACAAAGCTTTTTTTGAAAATTTGAATAAAATATTTTGCTGTTTGATGAAAATGATCTAAGTGATGGCTTGCACGTGCAATTTCCAGCTACACTATATGATGTGACTCAAATCAGTCTCGTCATGGATGACATTACCAGCTTTGCTCTGTTTGCCTGTGTTGCATTGATGTGGATTGATGCTATGCATCTTGTATTGTTGAGGCCATTAAAAGTCTTGGATGAAATACACAAGAAAAGGAAATTCCCCCGTGCCTTATTTTGTCTTAATGTATTCATGATTTTGGGAAGGAAATCTAATAACTAGTTAAGAGTTACTAATTATGTAGTGCATGCATGAAAGTCTTGTTCATACCTGTTTGTCTTGAACTTGTCTTGGGCCTGTGTACCTCAGTTTTAAAGATGACTCCTCATGAGCTGTACTTGTCACAGTGTCTTCCTTCTGCACACACATCAGCTTTATTTTTGTTACAAAAGTGATCTCAGACAAAGGAAGTGGTGGCTCTGTTACAGTGAGGGTAGTGAGGTGAAGCACAATGTGCTGGGCTGGGTACAAGCTTCCTGTGAACCATTTCACAGAGGCCACATGATTGGTGCAAATCTTGGATGCAACAGTTGTTTGTTAATGTATTTATATTCATATTTATTACTTAATTCTTCCCTTCAAATGATGTGACTCACCGCATCTTATTTCGTGCGTCTGGCTATTTGGTCAGCAACATTTTGTACAATATTATGATTAGTTTATTTGCATACCAACTTACCCCTTCCCTCAGCTTGCTAGATCTAATACCTGCCAATATATGCTTGCCACATAACTTCATTCGAAGGTAGGAAGTGTAAGACAGAAATTACCTAACATTATGGGAATCCTTAGTTATAAAATACTCAACAGGTGATGTATCTTGTTATATTTTGCACAATGAATGATGTTTAGATATATTTATTGTAGTTTGTATACATGTGTGTGTGTGTGTAGAATGTCATGTGATGTAAGTAGTAATGAATGTTGTGTGAGGACTGCTGTGCTGGAAAATACTTGTCTTATTGAAGAAGTGTCATTACCATTGCCATGTATGCTTCAGAACACTTAATCTCAAGATGGAGTGTAAAGTGTAATATTAAGCTATGAAAATACGTCAAGTGAATTGTGTAGAGTCATTCATTATTGTGATTTTTGGGACCAATTAGTGTTAATCTGTGTATGTAGTCTTAAATAGTCCACGGCCAGTTTTGCCTGAATCTTACTGGAAAAGTACACTTGCTTACTTTTATGGCAAATGATGTGCTGCAAGGAATGGCTTATGTAGATGCTCAGTTATTCTGACTGTCTTGCCTGGATGCAACAAAGTGTAAAAGAAAGTTGTTTATTGACAGAAGAAGCTGGTATCTTAAAAAGACTGTAAGACTTACAGAGAAAACCAAATATCTAGAATCTGTCTATAGTGATTATCATTCATAAATAATAGAATTTGTTTCGTGAATAGTATACTAAAGATATTCATATATTTTTCTAGGAAATATACCAGGGTAAGATATGTTTTTTTTTTTTTTTTTTTTTTTTTTTTTTTTTTTTTAGGGTTTATTTGAGGTGTTGAAGTGCTGTGCTATCTGCAAAGTCAGCCAAGTGAAGGAGGTGTGTTAGCACTGCTTGCCGTGTTACCAAAGGAATGTTCCTAAGTGTGGTTTGATGGTAGTATTTAATGATGAATGTACAATGGCAAGGAAAGCAAATGACCTGTGTTGACTAGCCATGGAAATGATTGTCCTCATCAGTTCCTAGTGTTCATAAATTGTTAATTGGCTTTCACTCATTAACACCTCGTTCAGCAGTCAGTATTATCACATTACTAGTGTATCAAAGATTTCTTTTATATACACACTATTTTTGAATAGGTGAGGTGGTGAGATGCAGCACAACCCCATGAGTATTGTATTCCATTTGCTGGAAGATTAGTGCCATCACATTCCCTCTGTAGTAAAGGGCCACTTCAAAGGCAGAGTGACCAGGGCAGCAATAGCAATCCATTCCTCTGCATCTTTACTCTTACAGTTAGATAGAAACACAGTGTCTTTTCTGATTTGCTCCACTGTAAGTGGGATGTTTGCTTGGTGAATGCTTAAAAGAGATATGTGATGTCCTGCATATTAAGGGAGAGAAAGAATACAACCTCCAGTTTGGTGACTTACTGGTCCCCAATCCTGTTTATTAACCATGAAGGACACACATAAAATTAAAGGATAGGTAAAATTTATTTAACACTTGGTGATTGTGACGTGTTTGAGAGCACTGTCTTCCAGTACTTGTCGAGGTGGTGTATGGGAGCAGAAGTATTATAATGAAGGCTCTTTAATCAACATGGTGTTAACACACACCTTGAGAAATCTAATGTGGAAGATTTTGAGAACAAGACTGAGACTAAGACAAGATGATTGTTGATGTGTGATTAATTTGATAACAAGTCACACAAAGAATTGAGCCATGATGGTACTGAGCATATTGTTGGTGCTTAGATGAAGGTGCAACGAATGTGTTGTGCCCCAGCTATGTTGTATCCAGGAAGAGATTACTATGATTATTTTTGACAGGTTAGAAGCAAAAGATTTTCTTTTCCTTGATATCCTTCCTCTGACTGACTGACTTCACTGCGGATACCATCTCTTGTTATATTCTACTGTTATTTCCATGCTGACTACCCTAATAGATTTTTTTTTACCCCTGTACTGGTAAACACTGAGACTAAATTGGTTTTTCTCCCTTCCTGTGTTTGATCTTATTTAAGAGAGGAGATTCAGGATCTTCTGACCTAAACTTGTTCTTACTTTAGATTCCTTTGCTTTTTCTTTATCAGAGAGACTGTGGCTATGATTTTAATGAAAATACACTTGCTTTTTGCCTGTGGTCTGCCTCCTTTATGTGTTAAAAAGAAAGAAAGAAAAAACTATGATAAAGAAATAGTAACATGAATATTTTACTGGGCACAAAATGAAGCTAAATTATTCCGTGGCATTGCCACAGACACAGAAGGAACATGTTGGGGTATCGTTTTTTAACTCTTTTGAGAAGGTCTAAAGTAAGTTAATCTTGTTAGAGCATACTAAAAATTGCTTTGTGAGGATTTCCAAGTCAAAGCCTCAAAGCCTCCACCTCAAGAAAAAAAAAAAAAAAGAAAGAAAAGACAAAAGAAATGAGAAAAAAAACATTTTGATAAGAAAGATGTCTACTTAAAGTAAGAATAAGGGAAATGCTTTGTTAGTACAATGTTACATTGAGAAGTCATAGTTAAACAAAAAAAAAAAAAGAAAAGAAAATAATAATAATACATAAGGAAGATGTTTATTTCTGAGCCTCATCAGCACTTAATTCCAGTGTGATGTTTGCATTTTTGTTGTGTTGTCTTGTATGTATGTGTATGTGTGTATGTATGTATGCAGGTGTCTGTGCATATGTTTGTTTCACTTGTCTTTGTTTATACACTGTCTGCATGTATGTGCGTTTATCCTTGCTTGTGATTAGGGTCTGTGGGTATCACGTACGTTGCATGTCAAATTCTACTCGTTCCTGGGCACAAACACACACACACGTGCAGGGAGGTGACAGATGCCTGCAGTGATGAGTGTGCAGGTGTGTGTTGCAATCTGTGTTTACTTTGGTCAACAAGTGCACGTCTTATTTGATGGTTCACATGCCCATGATTTGTTGTTATGATTATCTGTGATAGAATATTTATTTTGTATTAAATTATATATGATTGTAGCAGAACTCAAATTTCTTACCAAGCAGATTTATGTACATATATACTCAAATTTTCTGTTGTTTTATTAGAAGTGTTAGATGGAATATGTACAGTGTTTGTCATTTATTATGTTTCATCTCACTTATTTTACCTTGTGTGTTTTCAATTTTCTGTTTTTTAGTGCAATTCTGATCTGTTATTTAGTAAGAATAGACATTGTAAATATTTCAAAACTGTATTTAGTTGTTTTTTTGTTCTTGTTATCATATTTTTTGGTTGAATCATATATCAGACATTTTTTGCTTTGTTGCACTTGCTTTTTGTTGCTGTTGGTCTCAGCCCGCATCAGTATAAGGAAATAAAAACAATTCATATTATTTTGTTTTAATGAAATTTATTTATTTTGCTCTCTTATACTTGAGTCAATACTCACATTATCAATTTATGCAACAGCCATTTTAAATGTTACACACACACACACACACACACACACACACACACACACACACACACACACACACACACACACACACTGGTCTCAATGTATATTACAACTAGGTAAATACACACACACTTCAAACATATGATTTCAAAAGATAAGTGCCTGAAGTGTTATGGTCTTTGGCAGTTTAGCAAGGCCACATGGGTGGAAAGTTTGATGACAGGTAAATGAGTAAAGTGAGGCAGACATGACGTGGATCAGCCTTGGCATCTTTATCCTGCCCTTATTTGTGACTGTAATGTTTATACAATATTGATTTGGAAATAGGGTCTTGATTTGGTATAATGTTTGAGTTGTTTGTTGTGGTGGTCAGCATTGTTGCTAAGGTGCTACTTGTATCAGATGAAAGCTCTTGTTTTGTGCTGGCATTCTTGGTCTTCCTTGTGGACGATTGGCAGCTGGTGAGCGATCTTGTATTCAAGTGATGATTTATTTTACTTGGTGAGGATTGTTGTTCCCAGATCATCTTGGGTATTGTCAAGGATAAGTAACATTGACCCCATCAGTATGAGTGTGATGAGTTTCTACAGTGTATAGAGGTGTTTGCATTGAACTACGTACTTATCCTTACCTATAAGTGAGAGTCCCTGGTGTGTGTGTTCGTAAAGAGAAATATGTAAAGCTGTTCATCTGCATTAACTTTTACAATTTAGATTAAGAAAATACTGAATTCTTTGATGATTCTGTCATAGGATTCAGTTGATTCTGTGTGCTTTGGGGCAGTATTTATTATCACTTTTTTTTTCTTTTTTAAACATAAAAAAAAAAAAAATCCACTAGTGGCTTTACATGAGCTGCCTTGTGGGTATGGAAGGTGTTGGTGTTGAGTTTGTCTGCAGTGGACAAAACTGAGGCTCAGGTTCTTTATCCATTTCTATTGAACATGTTGGGCAGTGTAAAAGAAAAAAAATCATAGAAAACATTTACTTTAATGCAAATTCAAGAAAATATATAAAATTGCAAAGAATAGAAAAAAAGAAACTATTATTGTAATCTTCATTATCCCTGACTGCACATCTGAAAGAACATTTTGCATCTATTTGTAGATGTGATTATCGAAGCCAAGTATGAATTGATGAAACTTAAGTGAATATGTAACATGGACATCATTATCTACGTACTGAGAATTATATGGTTTAAATTTTTTAGCACCCATTTAGTTGGAATGTTGAGGTTTACAGGTAAACTAGACATTATTAAGGAAACATAACTGGTATTTCTTAAATATGTTACCACTTGTTGTCTTAAGGATTGCTTTCCAAAAGTTCTTTTAAATTCATATTGTGTTAGGATATAAGTTTTAATTCATAGATAAAACCTAGATATGGTTTAGAAAAGTTGAGTAAATGGAGTTTCATCCTTTATATTCCACGAGTGACACTGCTGTTGTCATAAGGGGTACTGTTTGAAGCCCCTGATGACTGTAGTTCACCACATACAAGTTGTGTGTCCTTGCATGTTCAGTGGCATGTTCCAGGTGCAGTCACTGTTACTAGTCAGTTAAGCTGCCGCTCTCACTCCTGTGCTTAGTGCCTTCCCTCAGTCTTAGCTTCTCTGATTTGCTGATCATTAGTTAATCATCAAGCGTTGTAGTGTTGTAACTCAGCAGATCAGAGGACTCAAGGTGAAAGGAAAATGTTATACACAGTTGAAGTGAATGCGTCAGACAATTTCTGATCATAACTACTTCTGTCATCAATCACTATGTGTGTAGCAGATTAGTTAGTATTTTGTAGGATATAGATTAGTCAGGGGTAGTAAATAGTTTCACTTCATGTGGTTCTCTTATAGCATGATTAGTGACAGTAACATTTGGTTCAGTAATACAAGGATGAGGGAGTCTGAGCTGGATATTTTTTGGCACTAGAGGCATTTGAGTGATGCACCAAATCCTGCTACGCAGCAAGGACACCAGTGACTGACCCGGGGGAAGAAAAGACATGCAATATAATTTTGTCTCAGCATATCTGAGACATGCCTTTTCTCAGTTATCAGGAATCTGTTAAAATGAATTGCTATTTAAGAAGCATATAATATTGTTGTGTTTGATTAAATTTTTAGTCCAGTCACGTTTGCAGGTGATGCAAAGCGAGGTAGAAACTCTGAAAAAAAAGATGGTTTTTATGTTCTATCATCATTTTTGTTTTGCTTTGTTGTATTTTATTTATTTTCTTTTTTTTTTCCTGTTGAGCTAGCAATTTGCGTTCATGTGAGGCAACATGAATGCAAGTGTTTTAGTTATGGTTCTTTTCACGTCCATCAGTGATTATATGGGCTCACGTGTCCTTCAGTTGATTGGCCAAAAAGAAAGCTACAGGCACTTTCAGTAAAGCTGTTGTTATGAGTGCCACAAGCTGCCTTGCATCATTAATAATACTGACTGCAGTACACAGAGGCTAACCTCTCTTCATGGGGTCCTCTGTTCACATTCAAATCGAATACAGTAATTAAGCCAGTGGAGTTGGGATAAATTTAAAAAAGAAAAAAAAATGCCCTCAGCTTCCTTTCCCTGATCCTTTCATAGTTTGTGATTAATTTTACATCCATTCCTCAGTGTAAAACTTGCATCCCTGATCATTTAAAAGTAGTGCTCACCATCCTCATACTCCCTTTTTTGATTGACTCATGTTTGCCTTGTTTCAGATATGGCACTAAATTTGTCGACAGGCAGCAGTCCGAAAGATACTAAAAGGTGGCCCTCCCGACAACCTGTAAATTGCCAATTTTGCGGAGTTCGCATATCGATGGCTTTCAATCTCCGAAATCACGTCAAGCGATGCAAAATGCGGCCCTACAATTCCAGCACGTACGAGCCCATATAACCACCATCTCCTCTTCTCCTAACAAGGTGTAGTCAGGTGAGATGTTAGTTCAGTGGCAGACAGCAGTGTGACCGAAGCACCTGGTGTCGCCTCAAGTTAGACAGTCCCTCCCTCTGAGGATGTGAATCAGACTCAAGGTGTTAACACCTAGTGTGTGGAAGCTGCTCCACCTTGGCACTTGATGGTTGGGAAGATGTTCACATACGTCTCAAAACTTGCACCCTGTGTAGAGTATGTGTTGTTTCGATCTGCTCAAAAGTCACAAGCAATGAGGTGGTTTGAGTGTGAGGCGGATGAGTGCCATCTTACCCAGAACCAATTCATCTTGAGTATTGGTCCTTTGGGTCTTTGGTCCTTTGGCTCACACTGGACATAATCACCTTACTGCTTTGAAAGGTAAGGTTATGTATTACTGACATCTGAGGTCTTAATGTAAACTACCACACACACACACACACACACACACACACACACACACACACACACACACACACACACACACACACACACAGTCATAACATTGTTAAGGAACTAAAATATGATAAATATATGTAGTTTAGATTTTGAATATATGGACTGAAAGTATTTGGTGACTATAAGATCGCGGTTTAAGCAAAAAGAAAATGAAATTGTAAAGAGTGAGTCACAGTTGGCAAGGGGTATGAGCTGATCCCCATAAGGTAAAAGGGTAGCCATAGTTGTGCTTGTTTCCTACAGTTATGCTGCTGCAAGACTGGATGAGAGTTATTACTGTAATATTTGCATTGCACTTCCTGGCGTGTATCTTAAGGGTTGAAATTCAACCAAATGACTTGTGTGTGATGAGGAATTTCTCCAACATTTGTACTTGACTCCATGTAGTCAACAGTTATCATATCCTGTGATTTTAGAATGCCTTAAATTTCTGAAGCATGTTATCTGAGATCTAATCTTCAACTTTACATAGAGTTACACAGGCTGCACTGGGCTGCCTCTCTAAACCTCCATGGGCCACAAGACATCTACTCTATGATGAACTACAGCTTTGTGTTTCCATCTTTCACATAATATTCACCAAGTGAGTCGATGGCACAAGATCATTCTTTCAACATATCTCTTCTTGCCCCTCAGAGGATAACCCGTATGAGGCGCGCCCGTGTCCGGTGTGCCACAAACTGATCAGCAACCGTGCCAACCTCAAGAAGCACCTCAAGATCAGGCACTCAGCTCAAGAAGAGGCTCTCTGTCTCTACTGTCGCAAGGTCTTCCGCAACAAGTACTCCCTGTGGACCCACATCAACTCCTATCACCCTGGGGTCAAGTCTGCCAATGCCCAGGACCCAGCCAGTGCTCCTCAGGATGCCAGTGGCTCTGTTTCTGGTAGTACTGGTAGTGCTGCTGGTCGCTCCTCTGGGTACAAGGGGCAGTAATGGTCGTATTTTGTGTAGAAAAGGATTTGCTATTACCTCATATTACATTTTTCTACTAAAACACTGTGCTCGACTAATCTCTTGGAAATTCTGAAATCCACTTTACCGTTATTCTCTATGTTTTCAGATTAATCAGATCCTATTGAGCTCTGTAGGAATCAGAGATCCTAGGGAGTATCTTGAGGTGGAAGATCATGATGTTATCTGCAGGTGTAGGGTCCTACTTGATGAAAGTACTGTACGGGTCCTAAGTTCTTATCCCTACACCCAGAGGCCTGAGTTCTGTGCCCACACTACACAGTTCATTGTTATGCTGTTCATGCAGGTATGTTCATCAGGTTTACCAATCAACACTCTACCTCAGTTTTATATCAGTAGTAGCTTGTAAACACAGCCACTCTAACTAATTGAAAATTAAGTCAATTATATGGAGATCTGATAGTCCAAGCCATAAACATTTGTACTCCGTATGGAATAAGCCTTTTTTTCTCAGTTTTTATCACAGCAGTCTGATTGGCTTGAATATCCTCCATATGGAAATCATCCGCACATAAAACAGCAGGTTATGTTTACAAGTGTGAGCTCCGCAACGCTTGAGACAATATTACATGGTCATAGTAAGTACTCATGAGAAGGTGATATAATATGATCCTTGGTCCTGCACCCAAACATGCCCTCCAACCCCCACCTCACCTCATACCCCCAAACCTCAATTCCCCAAACCCACCAGCTGCGTCTGGTGGTCGTGCTGTGATGATGCAGATATCTTGTCCTCATATTGCAGGGAGATAAACGCTAATGACGTGTTTCTGGCGGTTCTGATGGATAACTTTCTATTATTTTCCTCCGAAGAATATGTGATTCAGATCGTCCAGAGACTTTCTGAGAGGCGTTATTGAAGCCATGGGTCTCAGGTCTGAGCCAGCGTAGGACCTGGAGTTGCCAAGGTCCTGCGCTGGCCAGTCACTCCTCTAGGCTCGGCTCACGTCTGAACAACCTCATCTAATGGCTTTCAGGAATGTTTTGTAACTCTAATATCATTAAGAAGGAAGCAAGTACACTGACAGCACTTCGTTGGTACTGTTTGTATAATAGTAATACTTATTAATAATGCTGGTAATAATTACAATAAAGCTAATAATAATAATAATAATAATGATGTAATAATAATAATAATAATACTTGGAGGATCTTAGAATGCTCAAACTACTGTACAAACTTCTTACCTCATCACCATCTGTCACTGGTTCTGTTCTGTAGTTCACATCACTTAGTTTCCACCTATCAGTTTCATATGGTACATTAGTCCAGGTCCAAATTATGATGCAACTCAAGAGTGATGGTTATGCCACCTGGTCATCAGCTGTCACCAGGCCTTGATGCGCCCACGGCCTCTGAGCAGCGAGCGCAGGCTGCCGGGGTCTGTCACTCAGTCAGGGAGCAAAGTACCTGTTAGGAGGGTCATGTCTGGGACTGCTGTTCATCACCTTTTATGTCAATGTGTTAGGAAACCATCAGGCATCATTTGAGCTGAAGAAATGGGAAGTAAATGATTGTTTTTGTGTATTCACATATTATAAATTGTTTAGGAGTCAATATATGAAGATAAGTGGCAGGTGTTTATCAGAGAGATGAATAATTAAAAATGTGTAGAATTTATTTTTTCAAGAAGACTAGATAATTTATTGATTGTTGTTGAGTACAGCAATGTAAACATTTTTATCATTAATTTTGCCATAGTATTGGTGTATGGATGATAATGTCCGACCACTCACTCCACATTTGGGTTAGAAGAATGCTGCCACCACTGCAACGGGGAACTGAAAGGGATGGCTGGAGGGGACCAAGAGCCACCTCCTCTTTGGTTGTCTTTGTAATGAGATAGGGCATGACATCTAATCCTGGTTGCCTCCCTTCAAGGGGAATCTTAGTCTGATGTATTGGTAGATTGATTGCAGTGCTTTTACAATTTTTATTATTTATCATTAGTTAAATTCTTATTGTTTTATAAGCTTAATTATTATCACAAGTATCATCAGTGTTATGGTTGTTGATGTGGTTGGGTGGGGTGCAGTGGTGGTGTGGAAGATGCGGCAGTCAGTGCAGGCAGTGGTAGTGGTGGTTTGAGTCCCTCCACATGACATCAGTCCCAGGCAGACACCTGACTAACTCCTCTTGGGGTAAGCCATGCAGAAGAGCCAATATATTTTTACTATTTTTACTAAAGAAAAGAAAGTTGCTTCTTTACTTTTGTTACACATATGCTATTATGGGTGTATAAGGGAAAATATTAACCTTAGATAGAATCACGAGTTTGCAGATTTCTTTTTCATTAGAAATTAGCCTTTCTAATGGAAAGGCATCACAAACATACAACCAATTTTTTCTCTTTTTTGTGATCTCCATATACCATATTAGTAAAACCAGTTTCATTTAATTAAATTTAATTTGTCAGGTTTGCATTTCAACCTCAGGAATCAGGGCAGGGACCTGTGGTGATGCAATGGCACATCAGTCATCGTAATCTTGGCGGGGTGACCCTGCGATGCACACGGTTACTTCACACCAGAGTAACTCGTTGTCACAACCAGACCAACACCACACGGCAAGGTGGTGTGTGTCACGCATGGCCTGGGAGTGTTGGCTTGGTGTGAACGCCAGTACCTCACCTGCTGTGCTGCACCACCACTGCCTTGCTGGTGGTGTGTCTGCTGATGTACTCGCATGGCCACCTCTCACCCGTTGTTTTCCTTGTTTTGTAAATTTAGGTGAACTCCTCATTGCGCAGCAGATCCAGCCAGGAACCTTAGTGCCACACATGAAACTTGTAAAGTTTTACGTGGCATTACCTCAAAGATATATTTTGAGAATTCAGACATTTATACCTCCTCTGCCTCCCACACGTGCCATGTGATGGCATTGTGGAATGCAGATGTACATGTGACGGCCACCTTGGAGTTTTTTGGTCTGCTGATGCCATTGGGGCAACTCTTGTGTCATCATCCATTTAGTACAAACAGTGTCATTATCAGGAATAAAGTCAGGAGTTTCTGTGCATCTTTTCCGCTAGTAAGCAAGAAAGACTTGGCCTCCATCAATGCTGTATGTCAGTGTAATTGCTGATTCTTTGTAGAAAATATGTCTGTATATATTTACAGTGCATCCCAAAGTATATTGTAATTATTTGATGCTATAGTAGAACTTTTTATTTATCTAATTTTGTATCACAGTTGTTTTACTCATTTTACGAGAGCCATGCAGGTTACAGTCCATAGTTAACTAAGCGGCAGCCAGGGAAGGCGTCTGTAGAGCGGCCTTTCATTCTGTGAGTGAAGTACAGTGTTGGTTTTGTTGTTGTCAGGAATCAATAATGTCATGCCCCATTGAAATTATTCTTCATGTAAGCATTTCTCTGTTATTTTATGTTAAAAATATGGTTCTGTTTAGATTTAACCATAATGTTTCTTATTTGATTGGAAATTTTATGAAGCTTGGTTTTTATGAATGAGGCATGTTATGCAGAAAATTTGTTATTATTATTCCATACAGTGAGCATGATGCAGTACCAGCAATGAATGTTGTTTTGAAGACACTTTCCTGGCTTCCGCCTTCACACATACCGGTATCTTCTCTACCTCAGGAATCAGACGTTATGATCATGGTGGGGGATTGGGGTGGGTCTGGGAAAGCTGGACGTGCTGGGCCACCCCTCAGGGTGGATATTTGCCACAAAACACAAAGCTTGACATTTATTACCCACCTCCAGTGTTTTGTGGATAGTAGATCAGTTATACCTCAGTTGTAGGGCGATTATACAGTGGACATTGGTGAGACCATTGTGCATTTCAGGTCAAACGCAATTGAATACGAGTACTGTCTACCTGATAGATTTGTTTTATACATATACGTAATGTGTTGTAGTGCTGTCCCATAGTCTCTCAACCTCATGTGTGAGAAGAAAAACACTGTAGATGGAACACATAAAGGTAAATTTTCCTTGCCTTCTCAATAGTGGTTCTGCTTCAGCCAGCCCAGCCTCGCCCTGATCCCCCTTCCAGTATACTGTATCAGCCGGAAAACCCAGAGTGTCTTGGCAGGTTGTAACTTTTGTAAAGGACAATCTGTGGGCACTTTGGGATATGTATTTTATCATATGCCGCTGTGAGACAGTTTATTAGATACTACAGGGAATATTTTTACATTTACATACATTTTAATAGTAAGTTCAATGTCCATTTTCATTAGGAAAAAATATCATGAAGTGTTTCACTGTAGTTGACGTGATGCATCTTAGTTGATTCACGTACGTACCAATCAGCTGTTCTTTGTGATGTGGAATGGTTTTGTCCACAGTTTTTCAGGTAATATGTGAGCTGAGTGCTGGTGTATCTTGCAGTCAGTTAAACTCCTACACAAAGCTCTATCTTCTTCCCCTGTCAGACAGTTCATGGATAATAGCACTTATATATTTTTTTTCCACCTCTTATCCCTTATCACCCCACAAGGCATAATTCAGACAGGCTTTTTTTTTTTTTTTTTTTTTTTTTTTTTTTTTTTTTTTTTTTTAATTTTTCTTTTTTTTGCATTGTTTATTCTGATTTTATTATCTTGGTGTAAATAATGTTAGTGGGGTGATGTAAAATATATATGTGTGATATGGTTCTCATGGTGCGCTGACAAAACAACCATGTGTGGAAATATAAATAACTGTGCCATGGTGTTACTTGCAATGGTGACTAATTCTCGCTGGAGTTTTGGTTCCTGACAGTCCCTGACTCCCTTGCTGGTGACTGAACAATGTCTGTAGTAATTGTGTGTGGTATTGCATAGCTCATGAATATAATGAGAATAGTAGATCAATAGAAAGCATGTGAGCATGGCAGTGACGGTCAGAATCGTGACAAAAGACCTATTGGTCACACTTTGAGCCCAGACAGATGTAATTTTTGTAGATTTTCCTCACCCTCACGAGAACAGTGTGTGATCTTCATCATCACACCTTATATGACTAGCTCTCAGTACACTGGAGATACTGAATGTGTAGGAATGAAGCTGATATAACCATTTAAACTTTCATCATGAGTTTAAGGCATTGTGTATTTGGATATGTACGAAAGGTATCCTTTGAAATTCATGCATCACTTACTATTCAAGTATCAAGTAAAGATATCATAATTTTGTAAAATATGGAAGAGGTCAGTTGTATTGCAGTGGTCTGAATAACATGACAAAGACCCAGTGCACAGGATGTAGTACAGTACTTGCTTGGTGTTCAATTAGACATTGCCTGCTCAGCGCACCATGACCTTAATCTCTTATAAATATTAAGCATGATAGTGTGACATGATCTAATGATTGTATATACCCTCACTCTTAATGTTCATTGCCTCAGTCTGTCTGAATGGGAGGACAACTTTTCCGCCATTGCTCAAGGAAAATGCCGTGAAATATTAAAACATTGCTGTGTTTAATGTCTTGTTGTCTGTTAGATGATGTTTTATATTGATATATTTTAATTATGAGTTTCAAAGAACTCATTATATTCTTTGTTAGAGCCATTTATGTAGCTTTTTGGTTTAGTGTTAAGATAAAGTATATATTTTTTTCTTCCTACTGACTGCAAAACAATTCTCCTTGGGATAAATTCAGACATCGAATTCTTTAATTTCTTTTGAAAAAAATTAGATGAAAACACTAAGAACTTTTTGGTAAAGCTTTTGTTATGTTGATAGTTTGCTCACATTAATTGATATAAATAATGTGTGTTGTAGGTAGTTGAGGTGCACTAATGTGCATACCATGAGTATATTGCAGAAAGATGCAGTTTGCAAGCAACCGTTGCAATGTGAAATCTCTGTCTACACTAACAACTAAGTGTGTTTTGCCTTGGAGTATACATAGTAGATTGGTGAGGGTGTCTGATGATCGATCATGACTCCAAAATGGTTGCATTGTGTGTAAGGTCTTGGTGATGTGACATTTCTCAAGTGTAAGCTTGTGTGAAATGTCTTCATGTCTGATTGTGAGAACTCATTTCATCTGTTCTGAAGGACAGAATTGCAAGAATAGCTTGGTAGCTTCCAGAATATTATATTTGCTTGAAGATTCCAGGGATTTTAGTGTTAAAAAAATGGGAGCTGGTCTTATTATTATTTTAGAGATATCTTTATATTATACTTGTTCTGAAGTTCCTTATAATATATATACTTTCTAGGTGGAGTTGAAGAAACTACTTATGGTCGCAATGCAAGAGTCTCAAGTGTATTATGCTATCATTTGCCAGCTTTATCTTGTGCGCTAGAATGAAGAAGCAGAACAGTTAGTCATCTGTCCTCAAAGGTAGTCATGGAACTTATATTGAATCAATGATTTGTGACTTTGAATTAGCATTGGATGTGAACCAAATGTGTTTCCTTTATTTTGGTGTTGTGATGGAACACAGCGTAGGTGGTATTGGGAAGCTCAAGTGATGTTTTATTTGTTTATGTGATATTTCCATGTGATGGATGTGAGGTATTATGGCTGAGCCATGGGACTGGGTGGTATTTTATCCTTCATCAACATTATGACGAAGCAAATGGTCAGTGCTACAAGACAATGTAAAGGATATTGAGTTCAAGTTGATTGCTTCCTCAGGGCATGAAGCAGACATGTGTTGTTTGCACTTCAGTGCATGAAGTGGTAGAGCCTCTCACACTTTTACTTCATGGCACAAAATTATGTTGCCATGTCTTGTCCTAATTTTCAAAATGTTATCATTCAGTTTTCTTAAGATTTTTCATTGCAGAGATCAGCAGTCTTCAGTCATGTATGAGAATCTTCTGGTAAAGAGATGAATATATAAAGTTTCAGGACATATCATGAAGTACCATCACCAGATATTCAACTTTGATTAGCTTCAGGTAACACCACCCTTGCAAAAGAGATTCCACCCCAGACAGAGGCTATTATATTGCAACATTCAGTGGGGAAAAAGATCCACTGATTTGCACTTGTATCACTGTAAAATTAGCGTTGCCTAAAGTCATGTTGGCACTTTCATAAGTTCACGATGAGAAAGTGTGAAGAGTGTGTTATGAATCAATCTTGGTGAAGGTATGAGAAGCTCCACTATAGCTGCTGCCACTCATTACTCCACTTCCTCTTTTAGTTTATGGAGCTGACCATTTGGAGACTTATCATTCTCCACATCTGTGAGGAAGGTGTAAGATATTCTGTGATATCTGCAGGAACTGAAGGGGGGCAATTTGTGCACCACGAAAACAGCTTATGGGTAAAATTTTACTCAGATATGCTGTCTAATTCTAATTGTTGTCACTTAGTGTACTAAACAGGCAGCCACAAAGGAGGCATTTATTTACTCTGGGTTGGCTGTTTAATTCCCTGGTTAACGCACGAGTCTGAAAGCTTTAGTGGTGTGGGAAGGGCACTAGTGTTGCCTCAAGCCTCTCAGATGATGTTTCTATAGCTTGCAGTGTGAGGCAAAATAGAGGGAAGGTTATGTGAACACTTCCCTGAAATGTTTTTTGATGTAATGTGAGCTGTGCAGAAACATTTGGAATACTTGAAGCACACAGAGTGCCTGGAACACACCCTAGGGCAGGGATGTTACATTAAACCCCTGACCACTACCTCGATTCCTTTAAAGCTAAGCAGTTGTTGTGGATGGACTCTTCCAGATTTGATTTATTGCAAGGAATAGGTATGATTCACTGTGTTTTAATGAGCTTGCTGCTGCTGCCGCTACTCTGATTCTGTGAATTTGATACTGTAATAATTGTATTGGGGGAGTTGACTTATGGTGCTTGTCACACAGGATGCTGGTTAATGCATGTCTCGGGAAACTGCAACTTTCTGCCTCATTATGCCTCGTACACAGTGACTTCATCAATATCAGGTGTGTCAGCAAGTCGTATATACTTTTCAGGTTTAACATGAAAAAAATAGTGAACCTGTCTGATTCATATATTTTTTATACTTCTTAAATTGAATCAGCTTTTTCTTGCTTTTTGTATTGAGTAGTTTCAAAGATTACAGAAAATGTCAAAACCAGTGTTAAGTTGTTGAGTTTTTGGAGGCTGATTGTAGAGAAACTGTATTAACCAGGTTCATGTGTTCATGTGTTGGGAATATGGCAATGCTGTGAAGTCCAAATTGTGATTTAGAATAGTATTAATGGAATTTCAAGGAGTGACTCTTGGAGTTTGTCTCTAGAGGCAGTATTGGAAGCTATGAGCTAAGTGTAATAAGGATCACATGGTGGAAGATGAGCCTGGCACCGTCACTTGCCATCTTGTACACAGTACAAGACTTTTCCTCATTATGGGATATCATTTGATAAGCAAGAATGGCTTAGCTTCTTCATACCCTCAGCACACGTTGGCTGCAGCCAAGTTTGACGTAACTAAAGGAACTATTTTATTGGAACTCAACTTGTAGAGTACATGCAGTAGAAAGGTAGATGATAGAAATTGTCATGTTGAAGATATGAAGAGCAAAGGTCGTCTTGCCAATAATCAGACACTGCCGCTTCATAGTTTTTTAGCTTCAGAAGCTTTGTATGCTGTGATGGTAATAAGTAGGATTTCAGAATGCTGAAAGCATGTTATGCAGGATCCAAGGAACACCTGGCCATGAGCTGCAAAGCATCCCCGCCAGGTGTGGAGGGGCATATCCACAGGCTCTTTTCAGCTCTCATGTTGATGTCACTGCCATGCCTTAACTTTTGTCACAAATACTGAAAAAAATGTTCCTATCATGAATTCAATTTGCTTTCATCTTGAAAGTTATTCATTGTGATGCAGTCCATGAATTTCAGATGTCATATAAAATGTCACATATATTATATTAGTAACAGTAACATTTAATTCATTAACAGATTTGTAGTAAGATTTTCTCATTATTTACAGTAAATTGAACAGTTTTGAGTAGTTACCTGAAAGTATCATCACTGATATCACTCAGATATCAGTCCTCATAATAGACTGGCAGGGAACACAATCATGTTGAGCATCATGTTAGTGCATTAGTGACACATAGAATCTAGAACAGTTTCATGTATAATTCTGAGTTTATCTGAAAACAGATCGGTTCATGGAAATTCACATGCCAATAGTCAAATATGAACAAAAGGCAGCAAAAAGTGATGTTAGTGTAGAGCCTTGAATGTGGCGTGGAATATTTCCCTCCTCCTGTATATTGGTGTTGGTGCTGGTGGCGTTAAACATATTGATACCTTTCAGTGGTCAGCTGCCCTGAGGATTATTACTTAAAGGTTCTGCTCCAAGCAGAGACTTTTAATGATACTAAGAGAGAGAGTGAGAGATATGGTGTTGGTTTATTTCATTTAGAGATTGAGAGCGAGAAAGAGCGAACAAGAGAGAGAGAGAGAGAGAGAGAGAGAGAGAGAGAGTGAAGTAGTGAGAGGATCTGAAAGGGTTGAAAATTGAAATGGCTTTTCAGGTGTGTTGTAGATCCTGTGTTAAATTAATCCTCGAAACATTTCTTATTTCATTTGGAGCATCAAGTTTGGAAACCGAATTAACTTATTGTTTCTGGCCAAGTGTATCAAGTCTCAGCCAAGTCACTTTAAGGATACTAGTAAGGTAGTTGTGTGAGTATGGAATGGTGATGAGAATGAGTTTTAATTGGTGAAAGAACACATGATAATGTAGTTCATTAGTTCTTTAATGTTAAACACAGTGTTTGTGGGAATGACTAACTTTTCAGACCTTGATCTAATTACACCCTCATGTTGTATGTCACGCTTGGAGCTTATCTCTGAGTGTTCTTGAGGTGTGCAGAAAATGCTACAGAATGTTTCATCACCAAAAATTTTGAGCCTATGCTGCTAGGTCTGAATAAGCTAGTAGGTAGTGGGTTGTGTGGGGCAGATTTGTGGAGCGGCAGGGATGGGCAGGCACGCCAGTGCTGTGTTGCTGCACCCACACACACCACTGCTTGAGTTCACCTCAGCCACTAATTCTGTCAGCAAACTCAGGCACAATAACTTGATTTATCATCATAAAGCTTTAGTAAGTTATTTATATTATTGATATCAATGAATCTTGTGGACTACAATATATTGACTTTATACATGATGAAGTTCTTTGTAAAAAGTAGTAACTAAAACTTTGTGGGTGCAACAGAAGATATGATGTACTGTAACATGAAGAACCAAAAAGTGAGATGCTGTCCACCATGAAAAGATGTTGCCAGTCCCTTGGCTACTGTGTATGGTGAGGCCTGGCCTGGCCCAGCCCAGGCCCTGCCCAGGCTGAGGCTGCCCTGTCTGCCTCACTTACCCCACTTAAAATTGTAGATTTCAGAGTCAGCTGTAAGTTTGACTCTGTATGTGTTAAACACATTGATTTTCTGTGATTGGTTTAGGTTATGGAATATACTTATTGGCAAAGCCAAAACTATTATTTCTAATAAGTTCCATGAGATGGTTGAGTTTTAATAAATAATTGACAGATGATTATGTATAACATTTCTAAGTTCACCATTTAGATAAAAAAGAAATTTAGGTCTATATGTATATACTTTTGCAACTTTATTAGGTACAGAAAGCTACATATTGTTGTATGTGTTTGAAGTATAATTAATGTATTTAATATATATAACCTTTGCCTTGGTTTTACATGAGGGAATGTATGGCCTTGTGCATGCCAGGAATGCATAGATTCTTGTCCCACTTCAAAACAATGTTCACCAGCAGTATTTGTTTTGAATTTATTTACTTGGTGCTTTCTCTTTAAGCATCATAATGAGTGTTCAGTATCTGAAGGTTTCTTTATTTGCTGTAAAGACAATTATCCAAAATGCCACACAGTATCTTTCTTACTCAAAAAAATGCTGTACACTATTATTTACATAATGAAAGCACATAATTTATTCAATATTCAAAATTGCAAGGTGAATTTTCCAACATTAATCATCCCTGTGATAGTTTTGGTCACATGACATTGCTAGAGGTGTTAGGAACACCATTACTCATTCAGACCTCAGTTGTCACACCTGCCATTCATTACAAGGCTCTTGTTGGCCAGGCAGGATACAGACAGCAGCTGCTTTTCAATCATGAGCCCAGGTCATGATGAAACTCGAGTGAAAATATTTGATAACCAAAATTTTGTAGACATTGCAGCATTCAGGTTTCACTTTAGGGTTCAGGAGACTAAAGACTTGCCTCTTTTACAGCGACAATCACATTTTGAATCAGTACATGATCAAGGGCCAGGAAGTAACATGATATCAGGGAGAAATTTAATCAATCTATTTTTTCTAAACTCTATGCATTATTTAGTAATTTCATGAAGTATTGGATTGTAAACTTTATATGAAATGTATTTTCTCTAAAAGAGAGAAAATTAAAGTTCTGTCAGTATTTACATAAATTATATGATGCATATTTATGTATAATTTGTTGTATACTGAAAACAAATATGATGTCTTGTGAATCATTGTAAGATTTTAAGAAAGTGGTCCAAGAAGTTCAAGCTTGATTGTTACATGACAGGTAAATGGTCTTTTGTCTTTATCATCTTGTTGTGGTAAAATTCCAGTAATGGCCTCCCGCAACTGTGGTATTTCCTGTTGGCCGGGCACGTTATTCACGGCTGTGGCTCTTCATACCAAATTTTGAGTGATCAAAGTCAGACTGCAGATGTGATAGCCTCAGTTTTGAAAAGGGAAAGGTCATTGAGGTTTGTTCCAATTGGATTCTCAAACTATTGAATTGCCAAATAATAAGTGATAAGGATCTTAGCATAATTAAACAAGAAAAAAAAAAAAAGCTGGTGAAAAAAGATTTTGTCATCAGTTTTAAATCAATATTTTGCATTAATTATCCTCAGTTTTTATTAGTGTAATTTTTAATACAAATGGAGTCAAGCTAAGAGTTGAGTATTTAATGTGTAAAACAATGCCTGTTATTGCTGCTTCACAATGGTACAAGTAAATAAAAACAAAAGTGCAAAGTCAGGTTAGAGCTCGACTGTCATTGCCATTCTGCGTCAAGTCATGACAAACATTTTATTTGCATTCTTCAGGTCACTCCACCCAAAGAAAATATTGACTTCTTTCTTGACGTAACTTTCTGTCGGGCAGTTCAGCAAATTTAAATTGCTATATTTCTGACTCTTTACTGTTGTACACTATTAGAATCTTCAGTGTTCATACAGAGTCACGTTTATGCATGTTTGATATATGATTACATGTACCTTGGCATTTTTGTTGGCAGCAGAATAGATTTTGACAGCACAAAATTCATTTAACTTTCAATCAAGCGTTGAGACCAATAAGCTGATCTGTGTATATAATAAGTACACATCATCTTAAGTTTATCTCTGGAGGCATTATGAGTTACTGCAGGTTTTTACATTGTCAATGCAATAATTACTGAAGGGAATGTAGAGTAGGAGAATTCTGACGTTTATTGAAAAATCTAAAATTCTTGTAGGTAGTAGGGTCATTGCACTTTGGCGAGCCGTACTCTGTTCAAAGCGCTGAGGCAACGATGATATTTGCCCGTGAAGTGAACCTAAACAAGGTGTGTAACTTTTGGAGTTTTGTGTTTGTCACTCTTGTGCTCAAATCTGGTAGTAGTATGCTTCAGCATTGATGAAAAAGTAATAGGTGATAACAAAATCCTTTTTTATATTAATTGCAAAGTGATCAATGTATTTTCAGGATAAAACATGTAAATTATGATTTGGTAACATTTGCTTAGTCATTCTTTGAGCACAAGGGAAATGTTTCATCATTGCCTCAGATGTATAGGTCATGGAAGAGTGTGCGTGTGTGTGTGTGTGTGTGTGTGTGTGAGAGAGAGAGAGAGAGAGAGAGAGAGAGATTTTTGGCGGCTTTGAATGCAGTACAGGTCCCTGGCTGTGGACAAGAGTTGGGTGTCAGGGGAAAATGTTAGGTGGTAAAAAATCCTTTCTAGTTTTCATTTTTCTGATTACAAAAATGAAAGGCCCAAATAAAATTGATTTTTCCCCCACTTTACTAATCTGGTGTATCCCATTTTTTGTTTTCTGCAATACTTTTCATGTTCCGTTTTTCATTATCATATAATGAAAAGTTATGCTTCTGTTTTTGGTGTTGCCGTCTTGTCTTTTTGACCTAGTCTCTTATTTTTGTTTGATGTTTTTTTGTGAAAATTTGTTTTCAAATCTTGTGTCATAATGGTATTTTAAGTGTTTTCTCCACCGTTCATCTGTGCTACATGTGGATACAATAGCTACAATAAGTAGGATTATTTCTTTGGATTTTAGTTCCAAACAAACAAAATATTGAATGAAATCAGGTGCCAGATTACAAAAGAAAATATTGTAAGTGAATAATTTCCCTCATGCTGTAAAGTGTAAGCATTTGACTGCCATCTAAACATAGTGTCCATTTTTTCTCACTATTTCAAAAAGATAATGTTGAAATAATTGTCAGAGTCAACCAAATGGACATGACACTGAACCAACCATGTGTGTGTGTGTGTGTGTGTGTGTGTGTGTGTGTATATGTGTGTGTGTGTGTAAGTATATGTGTGTGCGTTGGCTCAGTGCCATGTCTGCTAGGCTGGCCCCCGTATACTGTGCGGGGTGCAGAGTTAGTCTGGCTGAAGGTCCCTCTGTATCTTTAGTAATTTACCAAATTATGTATCTGCAAGTAAAGGTAAATATATATTATCTGTGTATCACTCCACCAGAGTCTTGCCTGGAGGTGTTTGTATCATTTGTGTGTCACTTGCCCTACTCCTCTCATTGGTGGCTGGTTTTCATGCTGGGAGAAGTAACCTAAAAAAGAGGGATGGGCTAGTCTGTATGGTAGAATAATGGGAAATGTTTGCTGCATCTCATTAAACTTAACAGATACAGTACTGCTGGCTACATTTCAGTAAGTCTTCCTGTATCTCATGACATCTACATGGATTGTTAGATGAACCAAAAGAGATTTAGTATTAGAAGATAACAAAAACAGTAAGAATATCACTGACCAGAGATATAATATTAAAATGGAAAATGGAAAACAGTCAGATTAAGAGAGCTAGTGAGGGTGTGTGGTGGCCAGAGACAGCCTTCACTAGCAAACTTAATGATATAACTCAATATTTCATGGTCCTAACTCGTCTCTAACTTGACAGCTCTAATCTCCAGGACGGAACATAAGTGAATTGATGCCTGCAGTTCTTAAGAGATGCTGAAGTGCAAGTTTTCTGTAAGTAAACCAAGGGATGGACAGAGGTGGTGGCCATGCCTCAGCCATTATGTGATTTATTTGTTAATTATAAGCCAGATATGTCACAGAATGGAGGCACATGCCTGGTCTTTCATGTCATCTGTTACAATACCTCCGCTTTCCCAGCTTTGTGTGTCAGGAAGGCCAAGTAAGGTGAAATAGCTGGCAGTGGCTGACTCTCCTGGGCAGCCATCTTGATGATGTCATCAGCAGGTTCAGCCTGCATCAGCCCTGCCAGTTCCAACCATACCTTCTCTCAACCAAACTAACCTTACTTTCCTTTAAACCCTCCTGCCTGACCTCCACCCAGATATAATAGCAGAACAGACCTCAATGTGCTGGGAAATCATTGGATCTCAACAGCCAGCAAAGAGCAGGGCAGGCAGGATGCAGCCAGGGGAAGTGTTCCATCTCTACTCCTCTGAGGTGCACCAAGCCATGAGTGCCTTCCCTGTCCCTGAGATCATGAGAATTCCACTGGAGTATGTTATTCTTCACTGCAAGGTGAGGTGAGGTGAGAGGCAGAAGAAGAAACATTTTACTATCCCATATATATATATATATATATATATATATATATATATATATATATATATATATATATATATATATATATATATATATATATATATATATATATATCCCCATCATACCAGGCACACTGTAGTGATGAAAGCGTTTGTGGTGATTTAGTCAAGGGAATGAGTGTGCTGTTCTGCTGTCTGATCACTGCTGCTATGGCCAACCTGGAGAGGCTGGGGATGATACCACCACCACAGCAACACAGAGCACATCACAGCAATGGGCAGGAGGGTGATGCACTTCTCAACACTACTGCACTTCTGAACACCCCTGTACTTCTTTAAGGCTGGTGTTGGAGTCTGGGTTTTGGAGTGTTGAAGTATTGTGTGGTGTTGAGGCAGGAGAGTGGAGAAGATTGGTATTGTGAGAGCAGAGAACAGGGAACACAGAGGGAGAGAAGGTAGGCTATGCTGGGAAGAGAAAGGAGGGAATGGTAGTGAATATATTAATCTTTTCTCCATGAATATTGATAAAGCTCATAATTTTTCCTCTATCAACACTTAACATTCATAAAACTAATACCTTCCCTACTAATTATTAATAAAAACTAGTAATTTTTCCCTCATAAACCTTCACAGAGCTTCAACAACACTGAACATACTGACTCTCTTCTGTTTTTCCTCCAGCAACACTAAACATTTCAATTCTTTTCTATTTTCCTCTAAGATTTAACATACAAAATTTTTCCACTTTTCCAGGTGTGTTGACCCAGTTCTGTCCATCTCGGCAATGTTGACAGGAGGTCATGGCATCATCCCGGCAGCAGACCTCTGCTCCAAGACACGAGAAGTCAAGGCAAAGGCTGACCCGACTTGTGACCTCTAGGCAATGTACAGTCTGCAGAAAGAATGGTGTTTGCATGACAATTACAGCAATAAACTTAACTTCTGCAATAATAATAATCTCAATTAGATATATGTCATGTTTAGTGAAGGTAAGTTATAAGGTAATGGATATTCTTTATACTTTTCAAGCATGTACTGTACAACTGGCTCCCTACTTGATTAGGCAGCCTTCCTATCTCTATTATCATTATTGTTATTTATTAATGTTATTCTTTATTTTTATCATCATTATCTATTATTGTTATTATTATTTTTATTATTATTATTATTATTATAAGTTTTATTATTGCTATTGTCATTATTATTATTGCTATAGTCATCATGATGTATTTGGATCAGATTTGGCATTACACAGTACTCAATTTTCCCTTTTTCTTTATTATTACAGAAAGTGAGGCAAAATTGACTGTTTGGAGAGAGAGAGAGAGAGAGAGAGAGAGAGAGAGAGAGAGATTAGAAGGCTCAAATATTTCTAACTTATAGGTGAAATATCATTGAACAAGATTAGTGTCAGAGTAGTATTATGTAGTAGTAGCATTAGTAGTAATAATAATAGTAAGAATGATAGTAAATTGTTGTGTCTTTATTTATTTATCACATATATGAAGCCATGCTATTGGTCAGAGAGAGAGAGAGGTAATAAAATGGAGGAGTTGGGATTAAAACAGGAGACAGAAAGAAAAGAATGAATAATAAATGGAGGAAATGGAAATAAAACAGGATAGACAGGAATAATAAAGGAATAACATAAAAGATAGAAAGAAAAATGGCACGTGCTTATCCTGCTGTACTAAATAAGTGAAGCCAGTGGGTGAAGCTTATGGGACTGTGGGCAGAGCTTATGATTGCAACTTACACCCAAAACATTGTCCTCCTGTGTGAAGCAATGGGATATTGTCACTTTGATTTTCATCATTAGAGGAAAACTAAGAAAGAGCTAATAGTTTGACTTATTTAAACTACATTATAGTTTTCTAAATATGTCATGTAGACCTGTTATTAATGAGGTTAATATGAAATAGCTACAATATTGAAAGAAATACAGCAGACCATTTCCAGGAGAAATTATGGCAAAAAGATTGCTTTTTCTTATTTATTACATGGCAAGAAAAAAAAAAAAAACAAGCAAGATTTCAGTGATTGGTGGTTTTTTCAATGCCCAGTGACGTGAAATCACACATGATTCTAAATATGAGAGAGAGAGAGAGAGAGAGAGAGAGAGAGAGAGAGAGAGTATTTGAAATGCCTTAAATAATTGCTATACCCAGAAAAATAACCTTCAGGCCAACTTTCACTTGATATACAATTTATTTATCCTTGCTTGATGGTTGTTCCAAACATTAAGGAACCAGCCTGGTTCACCTTACCTACTTTATACCTACTTATAAATTAAATCATTACTATTACTAAGAATAGGTAGACAGATCAGAGAGAAGAAGAGGGCATACAGAGAGTTGCAGAAAAGTGGGGAAGATGTAGATTTGATTAGGTACAGACAGGTCGGATGATTTGAGTAAGGTTATCAAATAAAGTAAAAGGCAAACAGAGATAAAACTAGCTAGAGCTGGGAGTAAAGATCCCAAAAAGTTATATAGTTATTACAGGGTCAGTGATAAAAGAAATAAGGATAGGATTGGACCACTCAGAAAAGATGGTGTAGTACTGTGGATCAAAATGAAGACATAGTAGAATTATTGAATGAACAATTTTCTTCAGTATTTACTAGGGAAAGAATAGGAAATCCTGTTACAAACAGTGCGACGAGTAGTTTGAGAGCTTTAGAAAATATTGATATAAAACTGGGAATTATTAGGAAATTTATTCTTGAACTAGACAATAGGAAAGCTAGTGGTCCTGATGAGCTACATGCCAGAGTACTTAGGGAGGGTGTAGACAGTATTTCTGAAGTACTTAAGTTAATCTTTGAAAGATCACTTAGGTTTGCTGAGATACTTTAGGACTGGAAGTTAGCTAATGTTACACCAATATTTAAAAAAGGTAGGAAGGATGATGCGAATAATTATAGACCAATTAGTTTAACTAGTATAGTATATAAGATACTAGAGAAAATCATTAAGGGTAGTATTTGGGAGCATTTAAATGAGAATAGATTAATTAGAGATACCCAACATGGCTTTAGATGAGGGAGGTCCTGTCTTACGAATATGCTCGATATCTTGGAATATATTACCAAGGAGTTAGATGATGGAAATAGCATAGATGTTATATATCTAGATATTAGCAAGGCATTTGATAAGGTACCACAAAGGAGGCTAGTGTACAAATTGAGACTACATGGGATAGGGGGTAGGTTAGTTGATTAGATTAGTGAATGGCTTTCTGATAGGAAACAGAGAGTAGTATTAAGTGGGGTAATGTCTGAGTGGAAGGAAGTGGTTAGTGGGGTACCCCAAGGATCTGTGCTAGGACCTCTTCTTTTCTTGGTGTACATTAACGATTTAGATATAGGAATTAGTAGCAAAGTATCAAAGTTTGCAGATGATACTAAGATAGCATGTGCAGTACAGGGTGAAAAGGACAATTACAGAATACAACGAGACCTGGACAGGCTGATAGCATGGGCAGACAGGTGGCAGATGGAGTTTAATTCTAAAAAGTGTCAGGTTATGCAATTAGGTAAAGACAACACAAACTTTAGCTATGAGATGGAGGGATGTTGGCTAGAGGCAGTAGAGGAGGGAAAGGATTTAGGAGTAGTGATAGACAGGACTATGAAATTTTCAAAGCAATGTTTAGAAGCAAGAAATAGGGCAAATAGGATCCTGGGTTTTATAAATAGAAATGTTAGTTATAAAAGTAAGGAAGTGGTACGTAGCTTATATAGTTCCTATGTTAGGCCCCATTTAGAGTATTGCATACAGGCCTGGTCACCCCATTATAGGCAGGATATCAACATGTTAGAAGCAGTTCAGAGAAGAGCAACTAGGATGATACCAGCATTAAAGCGCCTGGAGTATAGAGATAGATTAAAGGAATTAAACATGTTTTCATTTGAGAGGAGATGTATAAGAGGGGATATGATAGAGTTATTTAAAATGTTCTCAGATACAAACTACATAGATGCAAGATCTTTCTTTACCTTAGAGGAGGGAAGTAGGACTAGAAATCATGGCAGGAAGATTAGAAAGCAAGGCTGCAGGTTAGATATAAGAAAATATTTCTTTAGTCATAGGGTGGTAGACTTCTGGAATGCATTGCCAGAGAGGGTTGTAAATAGCACTAGTTTGACAATGTTTAAAAACAGATTAGATAAGCACTTAAATTTATTAGATTTATAATTATGTATAGTGCTGCATGATAGTTTTTATAAGAAATTTACTATAGTTAAACAAGACATGATCCCCATGTATGGGGATTACAGATTGTAGAGGAATTCGCTGCAGGACTTAGCCCTGTTAATGGGCCAAATATTTAGAATTAGTATATAATGTATTGTGTACTTGTAAGTGTATCTTTGTGCGACTGATACAGGATAACCTAGATGGGCCCTGGTGGGCCTTTGTTATTTTATTATTTATGTTATGTTATGTTTTATGTTAATATAAGTACAGGATAAGTTGTACCTAATACCTATCTATGTAGTAGTATAAATATCATTCTGGTAGCAAACTTTCAAATAATAAGCTAGTTAATATGGTAATTGACTACGCTCATCCGGGCAACAGCGCAACCCTCGGCACTCAGCCACCCACCCTCCCTCCAGATTATTTCATTCAGTCCTTAATTCTTTCGTGACGGCAGCAGGTGGTCGGGTTAGTTGCTACTGCCACATTTAATTAAAAGCCTCTTACTTACATACCTACAGTATTAGTATTGATTGTGGCAAGTGGCAACTCTTAACTTGGTGGAACACACCCAGCATGCTCGCCTCGTAGTGGCAGCCCCGCCACCCACCTCTGACCAATCCCACTGTCCCACTCAGTTTTTTTTTTTTTTTTTTTTTTTTATTATAGTATATATGTGTGCGGCGCCGCGATGGATGACAGGACATGAAGCGCGGAGAGGGAAAACAGAATAGTGAAAGTAACAAAAAGAATGGCTTGTTAGTAGCCTCTCAGTAAGCAAAGATTAACTATTCATACACGGTTGAAGGCACTTAAATTAAGGCGGTGTGTGTGCTGACAAGGCGATAGCAGGTCCATCATGCCGGGGACAGTGTCCATCTGGAAACGTAAGTAATATATTTGATGTATAACTCATCATATACATTTCACAGTGGTGTCATGTCTTAGGATAACTTTGGTAGCCCCCAGGACGAAACACCAACGAATGTACCATCACAGATCAGTAAACAAGGCAAATAGTATGTTACCAAGTATAGACCCTCACATACTCAATACTTGACTGTCACAATCATCCCCCACCCACTCCAGTCCTGCCTTGCCAACCTCCAGAACATCATATCACTGAACTAACACTTGCTGGGAATGTAGAAATCCCCCTATCCCCCACAAAAAAAAAAAAGTAAACAAACAAACCAGTGACCCGGTGCTTTTCTCTCGGCCATTATCTCTCATCTTTCACTTCTTATATGTCAGGCACGTCACAAAGTGGTGCCGCTGGCCTAATCTTTCATGTTGGTTGTTGAAATATATCCTTTATTGCATAATTTGCGTGTGGTGAAGGCCTAGAGATGATAAGTGGGGACTGGGGAGCAGCGGCCACTGCGTGACGTCATCAGCCATTTTCCCGCGTGACGTCATCAGCCGGCGCCATCTTGCTTTTGCTCTCCCAGTCTTGAATTCCGGTATTATTTTATATTGGTCTCAGTTCATTTATTTTGGTTCATAAGTCACTTTTTATTGTTGCCAGACATATTTAGTCGTGTTTCAAGTGTTTTCCATGCTTCTGTTCGGTGAAATACGTAGATTTTGAAGCTTATTATGGCGTAAGTAAGTGCCAGATATCCTCTCCAAATTTTCCATCTCTGTATACTCATTTTTTTATTACAGCTTGTAATGAAGTGTGAATGGTTTCAAAAGATGGTTTATCATTGGTAAAGTGTGTTTCGCTCCTGGTGAGTGAGATGTGTCGACATTAAGAGTGATTTATAGTGTCGTTAAAAAGTGTAAAGTAACATAATTTAGAATATTTATTTTAATATTTCAGCGTGTTGCCAAGTTTTGATGTGTTCCGGAAGTGGTTAATATTTTTAAAAAGTGTTATCGATCGTGTTGAATGAGATTGGTGGGCTTTAGAGTTGTTTGTATGCATGTCGATGTTATAACACTTTAATTTACGGTATTTTTGAAATATTTCTATTATTGCTTATCTTGGCAATAATT
>NC_059276.1:4966410-4989641 GCF_017591435.1 Portunus trituberculatus
GAATGTTTTGTAATATCATTAAGAAGGAAGCAAGTACACTGACAGCACTTCGTTGGTACTGTTTGTATAATAGTTATACTTATTAATAATGCTGGTAATAAAGCTAATAATAATGATAATGATGTAATAATAATAATAATAATAATAATACTTGGAGGATCTTAGAATGCTCAAACTACTGTACAAACTTCTTACCTCATCACTATCTGTCACTGGTTCTGTTCTGTAGTTCACATCACTTAGTTTCCACCTATCAGTTTCATAAGGTACATTAGTCCAGGTCCAAATTATGATGCAACTCAAGAGTGATGGTTATGCCACCTGGTCATCAGCTGCGCCCACGGCCTCTGAGCAGCGAGCGCAGGCTGCCGGGGTCTGTCACTCAGTCAGGGAGCAAAGTACCTGTTAGGAGGATCATGTCTGGGACTGCTGTTCATTGCCTTTTATGTCAATGTGTTAGGAAACCATCAGGCATCATTTGAGCTGAAGAAATGGGAAGTAAATGATTGTTTTTGTGTATTCACATAGTAGAAATTGTTTAGGAGATAAGTGGCAGGTGTTTATCAGGGAGATGAATAATTAAGAATATGTAGAATTTATTTTTTCAAAGGGATTAGATAATTTATTGA
This sequence comes from Portunus trituberculatus, assembly GCF_017591435.1. Taxonomy (NCBI): domain Eukaryota; kingdom Metazoa; phylum Arthropoda; class Malacostraca; order Decapoda; family Portunidae; genus Portunus; species Portunus trituberculatus. The sequence continues at coordinate 4,967,040 of NC_059276.1, forward strand.
TTGTTGTTGAGTACAGCAATGTAAACATTTTTATTAGTAATTTTGCCATAGTATTGGTGTATGGATGATAATGTCCGACCACTCACTCCACATTTGGGTTAGAAGAATGGTGCCACCACTGCAACGGGGAACTGAAAGGGATGGCTGGAGGGGACCAAGAGCCACCTCCTCTTTGGTTGTCTTTGTAATGAGATAGGGCATGACATCTAATCCTGCCTTCGAGGGGAATCTTATGTTAGCATGTCCTTTGTTTTTCCCATACTCCCTTTCTGTCTGACGTCACGTCCTTCCCTCAGTCCTCGCTCGCCGCCGCCTCAGGCGACACTCTACGCCTCCTGACTCTCGTTTCGCTCGGTTTACACTTGTTGTGTATTGTGCTACCACATAATTGGTAGCAGCGGTGAAGGCCAGTGATATGCGAGTGACTCAGTGACGCCATGGTGTAGGGGAGACAAGATGGCCGCTTCTGCCTTGTCTCGCCCGTTGTTGTGCCTTGTGGCTGTTGTCTCTGCCTGCTGTTTTACGTAGGCTTCTCAACGTTTGGATCTTCCTACAGCTACGGGAATGTCAGCTGTTTCTTGCTGTATTGTGCCTTGCTGTCTGCAGTCTCTTGCAGCTCTCCCTGCTGTATTTGGCCTGCCACTGCCTGCTGTCTCACGTGGGCTTCTCGACGCTTGGATCTTCCTACCTACAGCTTCGTTCGCAAGTTTCTGCCTGCAGCTTCCTCCCTGCTGACTGCCTGATAGACTGCTGTGCTCTTACGTAGTCTTGTGATGCCACGTGCATTTTCCTGCTACGCAGCGAGTCGCCACGCATTCCTTCGCTCTCTCGTGAGCTGTGTTTCAAGTCGCCACCTGTCAGCCCCTCCGCCACCCCTCCAGTTTCTGCCGTCTTTTGTATAAGTATAACATATACTTTTGTGCTTGCTGTGAGTTTTTTTTTTTTTTTTTTTTTTAGGCGATAACAGTGTGTTTTCCCGCCAAGGTCCGTCCTGGCGCCATCTTATGCTTCTCAGCTACTCCACACCTCATCTGACGCTCCCTTCTACACAGATACGTTGGGTTAGTTCCTTCAGGATAAGTCAGTGAGTTTATCTTGTGGTGTTTATTGCATTATAATCTGCTTTTTCTCGCCTTGGCGCCATTAATTCTAGCGTCTTCCGGTGTCTCTTAATGTTTGAATGTTTCAGCTTCTCCCATTGGCTGTGGGACGCTGCTACCTGTATCTTGTGCTCTGATTGTCTCCTGTCTGGCCGCCATCTTGATATTTTCCCGGGCTCTTCGGTGATTCGTTACGGCACCTTGCCCTTGTCTCAGATTGGCTATCACAGCCGCGGATGATTTCAATGTTTGTTTGTAGCCTAGTACCATATGTTTTTCCTGTGTGTAGGCCTGCTTTTTTATTATATTCCCCTTGCAGCCTCATAAGCTCAATTATTTGATGCTAGTGCTACAGTGTTATTTACAAGTGCAACTGTTTTTTGTGCATTGTTATTTTATTACTGTCTCTCCTTGAGTGACCTTGAAATTTTTCTGTTTCTTGTATTCTTCTATTGCTTAATGCTTATACTTCATTGTTTTCTCTGTATTTTCCATCTGCCCATGCTGTTGGCTAGTTATTTTATTTTCAGTATTATTTTTCTTACACTACCTATAATTATTTTCCTGTGAATTTTTTTTCCCTGTTGATTTTTTTGTTCATGTTTATGTGTGATTTTCATTATATTTTTGTATGTTCATGCCTGGATTTTCATCGCAGACTGAGACTACTACTGCATTTGATTATGAAATGTCTGTCTGATGTGTTTTCATTGCTGCTGATACTCCAGCCAGTGTATGGTGAATGGTAATGTATGTCATTGTGTTCCATTGAATACTTATTGAGTGTTTTTCAGTATAACCACTCTAGTGAATTATTTTTTAGTATCATGCTTGATTTGCATCTTGTCCCAAGTGTTATATTTATTTTTATAATTATACCATAAGTAATCTTTCATGAGGGACTTTATCAAAAGCCTTTTTCATGTCCAGGTATACTGTGTCCACCATCCGTCTGTCTCTGCTTTCCAGTCCTTCTGTAACTCTGGAGTAGAAGCTTAATAAGTTTGATACACATGACTTCTGTGTCCTGAACACAAATTGTCTTTTCAATATGACTTGTTCTTCTTCCAGATGTTTAACCCATTTTTCTTTGATAATGATTTTACACAACTTCCCAAAACACTTCTAAGTGACACTGGTCTGTAGGTTAGTGATTCAGTTGTCTTTCCTCTTTTAAATATCAGTATTACATTAGCTCTCTTCCATTCTAGTGAAACTTTCCGTTCATTTAGTGAATTTGTAATTATTTCCCAAATTGGTGTGTGTGTGTGTGTATTTAGGTAGTTGTAGTTTTCCAGGGCCTGGGCTTTACGCTGGTGTGGCTCCGTCTCCGTATCTACACTTATCCAATTTTCTCTCTTCTCTCTCTCTCTCTCTCTCTCTCTCTCTCTCTCTCTCTCTCTCTCTCTCTCTCTCTCTCTCTCTCTCTCTCTCTCTCTCTCTCTCTCTCTCTTTTTTGTAAGAGTTTTTGTGCTATTGATACTGTTAATAGATCATTAAACATCTCTTAAAAACTGCAGGGGTTTGGCTGTGTTTCTGGGGTGTTTGGGGTTTGGGTGTGTTTTTGTGGTGTTTGAGTGTTTTGTGGTGTTTGAGTGTTTTGGGTGTGTTTGGGGATATTTAGGTGTGTGTGTTTGGGTGTTTAGGAGTGTTGTTTTGGGATTTGTGTTTAGGGTGTGTTTAGTGGTGTTTGAATGTGTTTGGGTGATATTTAGATGTGTCTCTCATCTGCGTGTTGAAACACATTGAAGTACACCCAAAAACACCCCAGAAGAAAACACAAAACACAAAACCTCCCAAAGCACACTCTGAGCACACCAAAAACACCCCAAAACACACCAAAACAAGCACACTCTAAGCACACCAAAAACACCACAGAACACACTCAAAACACCACAGAACACACCAAAACTTTCCAAAAACACACTCGTTTTCAAGGTAACCTAATCTAACACCCCATAACCACTCCTTCTCTCTCTCCCACAGATTTGAATCTTGTGTTTTGAAGTTTTTAATGTTTTTCTGTTTTTTTACATTATTCGTGTGTTTTAATGTTTTTTTAATGTTTTTCATTCATTGTTCCTGTGTTTTGGTGTTTTTTTAATGTTTCCCTTCGTTTTTCTTACATTTCGTTAGGTTTTCCTAATTTTTTTGACAATTTAAGCCTCCTTTCCAAGCTCAGCAAAGCTAGCCTAACCAGACACCCCCAAACCACTCGCTCTCTCTCTCTCCTGCAGGCCATGAGGGAGGCGGTGGAGGTGTGGGGGGTCCAGCACGCCATCACAGACAACCTGCAGTTCATGCTTGGGATGGGACACACTGGGACAGCCTCGGACCGTTGGTGGGAGCAAGACAAGGCTGTGGCAAGTTTGCCACTCAGACCTGTTGCCATGTTACTATTATTGCACATCCTAAGAAGGTGTGTGTATGTGTGCATATGTGTGTTTACCTAGTAGTATTGTACAGGGTTGGAGCGGGCCTCGTAGCGTCCTGTCTCCATGTCTCCAATTTTTTCCTTCAAGTTATGCACATTATGTGGTGTAACAACTTCACCGCTCAATGCATTCCACTTTTCCACCGTTCTATGAGGAAAACTATTTTCCAATATCCTTGACACACTGCCTCATCCTGATCTTGTTTACATGTCCTCTTGTCCTTCCATCTTCTGTGAGTCACCAGCACCAGGTCTTCCTTGTCTATTTTGTTCAATGCCATTGACTATCTTGTACATTGTTATTAGGTCCCCTCATTCTCTTCTATCTTGTAAGGTTGGCAGTCACATTTCCTTCAGCCATTCTTTGTATATTAGGTCCTTTAGTTCTGGCACCATCTTTTAGCAATCTTCTGTATCCGTTCTAATCTTCTTATATCCTTTTCAGAACTCGTGGAGACCACACCACAGCTGCATATTCCAGCCTTGGGCGTATCATGCTTGTGATGATTTTTTTCATCATATCTTTGTCCATGAATTGAAGTGTCATTCTTATATTTGTCAACATTTTACATGATAATCCAAATATCTTGCCTATGTGTTTTTTGGGTTCAGATTTTCCTGTATAATCACTCCCAGATCTTTTTCCTCTTTAGTCTTCATTATTTGTTCCTTATCCATGAGGTAGTTCCATACCGGTCTTCTCTTACTCTTTCTTAGTTCCATTACGTGACATTTCTTGGCATTAAACTCCAATTTCCACTTCCTGCTCCATTCCTAGATCTTGTTTATATCTTCCTGTAATAGCAAAACGTCCTCCCTGGTTTTGATAACTCTTAGCAGCTTTGCATCATCAGCAAATAGATTAATATAACTGTTTACCCCATTGTGAATGTCGTTTACATAAATCTGGAACATAAATAGAATTTTAAAGTTTTATGTGTGTGGATATTTGTGGATTTATCATTGGTGTGGATATAATGTGGATATTCATATTTAGTCATTTTTAAATAGTATTGTGTGTGTGGATATTTGTGGATTTATCATTGATGTGGATATTAATTCATTGTGTGTGTGTGTGGATAGGAGACTTTAATATATATTCTTTAGACAGAACTGTGTGGATATTATTATTGTTGTTATTATTTTATTGATATTTTACTCTCTCTCTCTCTCTCTCTCTCTCTCTCTCTCTCTCTCTCTCTCTCTCTCTCTCTCTCTCTCTCTCTCTCTCTCTCTTTCATTCCAGCTTTATATATTAATTACTCAGGAAATTATTATTATTACCATTATTATCATCAATTATTTATATTTTCTGTTATTCTCTCATTTATTTATTTATTTTCATTTATTTATTTGAGTTTTAGTACTTTAAGATTCGCCGTCTGTCTGTCTGTCTGTCTGTCTGTCTGTCTGTATGTCTTGTTATGGCTTTCAATACAGAGATATATTTTTCAGTACATATTTGAGACTATTTATTTATTCCTGTGTGTGTGGGGACACACTCTCTCTCTCTCTCTCTCTCTCTCTCTCTCTCTCTCTCTCTCTCTCTCTCTCTCTCTCTCATTGCTAAATTTAGGCCACAAGGTCAGCATGACTTGTACAGCCTCATTGACCATCTCCTAGACCCTACCACCCTCAGGGAAATACTCAGGGAATATCCTCAGTTTGCTCCCAGACTGTAGGATGTCTTAGGCAATAAGGTGTGCAATATGTGTATTTATTTATTGAAATACTTGTATTCTTGTTGTGTATACTGTCCAGAGTTATGTTTGTGATACTTTAACCTTAAGTCTTTGCCCAGGGGGTGGGTGGCAAGGTCCATCCTCCTCCTTTGTTGTAATTATTTATTAGTTCAACAATAAATGTATCAATCAATCTCTCTCTCTCTCTCTCTCTCTCTCTCTCTCTCTCTCTCTCTCTCTCTCTATGCAGCTATGTAATCGCCGCTGGGCGAATGTAGTGTTCAGGATGACAAAACAACCCAGTCGTTTACTCGCTTTAATGCGGTTAACCTGCATGACAATCAAATTGACACCAGTATGAGGAATATTGAAATGTAAACAAAAACATGCAAAATAAGACATGTAGCCATCATAATAATAATTGATTATTTAATACAACCTACAGGCAACGTAAGGATAACCGATATAAACATCATAATGTACCAGATAATTCTTAATGCCCTACTTATACATAATCACTGACACAGTGATAAGTAACATGAATCATGAACAATGACACGAAGGCAATAATACGTGTATTGTAACTCACAGTGTAATAGCAATTAACTTAACAATAATTCTCAGCTGAGTAGCAAATAGCAAATGAACTACAACATAACACGTCTTACGACAATGAGGGTCGGCGTTGGACAGAATAAGATGTATGGAGAATCAGAGGGCGGAGTGCAACTCCCTCTCTCACTGACGACCAGACAGAATCTGCCTCCTTCAGAGGCAGCTGGGGCACACCACATGCGACCTATTTCTTCATCCCCTGCAGAATCAGCAGCGATCCTCTGTGTCCTTATCTATCCTACGCGCAGCGTCATCAGTCTTTGCACATAAACAACCTCTCTGCATCTAAGTTAACCTCCGTACATCTTCACTACTGTTACTTACTGTTATATGTCCTTAATACTACAAGTTATGATAATTAACTATTCTCTTATTACTTAACATCCTCTATCGCCAGCAGCCTCACATCACAGTGTGAGGCACCACGACTGGCGACTACAAGCTAGGTCAAACAAATCGTATTTTTACCACTACTCTTATTCCATTGTCATCCCTCGCCTCTGATCCTATTTATTACTTATGGCGTTACCAGACAACAATGAGCAGCTCGCCACTATTACACCTCGTTCCCCACTCAAGGGGATAATACTCGCTTCGGTGAGGGGCCCTGATGAGTGAGACAAAAGGTGATCTGCGGGGGGAACTTTCGAGATGGATAGAGGATAGAGGTTTGAAGATTAGTAGAAGCAAGACCGAGTACCTACCCTTTAATGCGGTAGATGGTGGAGATGATATGAGTATAGATGGGGGAAGCCATTAAGAGAGTTACTGCCTTCCGATATCTTCGATCGCATGTAACTATGGACGGTGAACTAGATGTAGAAATAAACCATCGGATTCAGTGTGGATGGAATTCCTGGCGAAAAATGTCTATGTGACAGAAAATTAAGTGCAAGACTGAAAGGTAAAGTTTACAAAGCAGCAGTAAGGCCTGCAATGATGTATGGAAGTGAAACTTGGGCTATGAAGAAGGTACATGAAAAGAAGGTTGATGTAGCAGATATGAGAATGTTAAGATGGATGTGCGGTGTAACAAGAAAAGATAAGATCCAGAACGAGTTGATAAGAGACACAGTGAAAGTTGCAGAGATAAGTTCAAAGATGCAAGAAAGAAGGTTAAATTGGTATGGGTATGTAATGAGAACAGATGAAAACTATGTAGGAAGAAGAGGAATGACTATGGAGGTGGAGGGAAGAAGAGGTACACCGAAGCTGAGATGGAAGGACAAGCTGAGAGAAGATATGAGTGAAAAAGGACTGCTACAAAATCAGGTGGCTGAAAAGAATATCTGGAAGAGACTAGCGAGGAACAGCGACCCCATATGAAGATGGGATATAAGCTGAGGAAGAAGAAATGTCGTGATTTGTAATGTCGATATTTTGTCACTCATCTCCCACTGTTTATCATGTTTTTTTTTTTTTTTTATATAATTATGTGTTATTTTGTTGTTTCGTATTCTTTTTTTTTGTATTTATTTGTATATTTTTATTAGGTTTATATATATTGTGTTGTTAATGTTGAGTTTGGTAATGTCGACATTTTGAAGCTCCTCCCCACGGCTACTTGTATCTTCAAATAAATTAAAACCATAATAACACTGAATATTCCACACATAATTCCGTGATAATTTTCAAACACTGAGAATTTAACACATACAAGGACATAGTATTGGAATTTATAGCGGGCATGGAGAAGAGAGTGAATTCCTTTAGAGCCACAGCTGATGGCGTCGGTACCTCCCGCCAAGACACACGGTTGACCTCACTGGAGTGCCGTTATATTTCCAGCCTGTATAGAGGTGACAGTGCCGTGACAGAGGTGGTGGAGGTTATTAATGCACCAAGGAACAGGTGTGTAAGGTGTGGCAGTGGTGTTGATAAGGGATTAGTGTGTAAGGAAGGAAAGAAGTGTGGTGGGTCGAGTGCACGTCTGCTCATGTCAACAAATAGTGGTGATGGCCGTGTGGTGTTGCTTATACATCCCATGAACACCCCGCAACACATCCACAACATGCCCATATACACCCAAACACACAAAGTGAAGTGATGACATTCCTGACAGCACCAGCGGCGAGACAAGAGAGCAATAACTCTTCACCACGACTCTCCACAACGCCTCACCATCATTTATTTCAGGTATTTCTAAGGCCACTCTCTTATTTGTAGGTTTTCTTTGCATCTGAGAGTGAAAACAGTGCCCAAATGTTGAAAAGGTGATGGGTCTAACGAGCAGTTGTCGGTATTACCAGCTATTATTTGCTTCTTTGACTCACCGTAAGCCAAACATGTGTCAGAATGGAACCACTACGCTACCATTGCATGTTTCCTGGCCAAGTTTGCCCGATAAGGCTTAATTTGGTTGTGGTGAGATAATAAATGCAACATAAGGATTATGGAGCCCGCGCTGCAGTGTTCCCGGATGTTACCTCCCGCCCGGGCCCCGCCCCGACCCGCCACCCAACCACCAACCCTGTCCCCCCCGTGGCAACCTGCGGGTTCCAATACTTTTTTTTATATATTCTCTAAAAATAATATTACGCTTTCATGATGTGTTTTTATGGTTTCTCTAAATATTTCGTTGTGTTTGAAGTGTGTTCCGCGCCTGTGTTCGGTAAATATGTGGCGTTTAGTGGTGTTTTATAGCTTGAATATGAGCTGCCAAAACCGTCCAAATTTTCCAACTCCCGATTTCAATATTTTTATTTTGAGGTGTACTGGGCCTTTATTTGATCAAAGACTCGTCTGTACTTTTTTAAGCGTGAAATCAATCCATTGAGTGAAATATGTGGACTTTGAAGTGGTGTTTTGTCCCGTTTAACGTAATTTTTATTTTTTCGATTTTATTTGTTTACGTTTCTGTTTGACGGTCAAACTCGTTGTAGAATGCCTTAAAAGAAAGCTCAGACTCTGTAGAATGTGTTAGAATACTTGCCAAGTGAAAATAGGTGGACTTCACAAGAGTTTTTAATGAGTTTAGAGTTTAATGGTTTTGTTTTACATAAATGCTCTTTCACTCGTTCACTTCTGGTTCTAGGTCAGTGTTGGACGCCTGAGAAGAGAGTTTATATTATCTAATATTTTCGAAAGAAATATAAAGTCGAAATGGCTTGACGTTTTGGCAGCGTTATAAGCGGAAATGTTTATATACATTTTATATACCTAATCTAGACAGTTTTTTAAAACTAGTTAAGCAGGAGATGTTTTGATGTTTTGGATATTAATTAAAGTATCTATCAAGTCATAAAAAAGTAAGCATTCGGCCTTGGCTTCGTTTTTTCTTGAAGTCATTTTTAAAATTATTTACGTAAATCAGACGAGTCACCACTGTTCCCGCGCTCTTGATGACGTCACAGCCCAGGCCCAGGCCGGGTCCCTCCTCCCTACCGCCCAGTTCGTCGATATTTTGCCTAATATCTAGTGATTTCTACGTGTTTTCATGTGTTTCTTGGCTCAGGTGTGTAGATATTAGTAGCAGAAGGAAGAAGCAAGGATAAATAAAGGAGGGTGAGGAGGAAGGAAGGAGAAAGGGTGGAATAAGTGGAGGAGCAGGCAAGCCACAATAGGTACTCTCCCTCCACTTCCTCAATATTTTGCCTAATATCTCGTGTTTTCTAAGTGTTTTGATGTGTTTCTAGGCTCAGGCGTGTAGATGGGAGCAGTAGAAGAAAGAAAAAGAAAGAGGACGAAGAAGAAAGGAAAAATGGAAGTGGAAGAAGAGGAGGAGCCAAGCCACAATATTTAGGTAAGTCCCCTTTTTAATGTTACCGTTCTTTATAACGCATTTTGGTGTTTTGGGGTTAAATCTGAAGTATTTTGAGTGTGTTTGGTAGTGTTGCAGGGCGTTTTGGGTGTATTTTGTGTGTTTTCAGTGTGTGTTAGATGTTTTTAGGTATATTTTACATATCTTGAGTGTGGTGTAGAGGGGTGTTTGAATATATGGGTGTGTTCTGAGTGCGGTTAGGGTAATTTTGAGGTGTTGCATGGTGTAATGAATGTGTTTTAGGTTAGTTTTAAGGGTGGGGATGATTTTGGTGTGTGCTGAGTGTTTTAAGTGGTCTGTACGTGTGTGTGGGTATGATTTTGGTGTGTGCTGAGTGTTTTAAGTGGTCTGTGCGTGTGTGTGGGTATGATTTTGGTGTGTGCTGAGTGTTTTAAGTGGTCTGTGCGTGTGTGTGGAGTGTGTGGGTATGATTTTGGTGTGTGCTGGGTGTTTGAAGTGATCTGTGCGTGTGTGTGGAGTGTGTGGGGATGATTTTGGTGTGTGCTGGGTATTTTAAGTGGTTTGTGCGTGTGTGTGGAGTGTGTGGGGATGATTTTGGTGTGTGCTGACTGTTTTGTTTTAAGTGGTGTGTGAGTGTGTGTGGATATGATTTTGTTTTGTGCTGGGTGTTTGAAGTGGTCTGTGCGTGTGTGTGGAGTGTGTGGGGCTGATTTTGGTGTGTGCTGGGTGTTTTAACGGTTCTGTGCATGTGTGTGGAGTGTGTGGGGGTGATTTTGGTGTGTGCTAAGTGTTTCTAGTTTAGTTATGTGTTTATTTATTAATATTTTGAAGTGTTGCGTAGTGTTTTGAGTGTGTTTTGGGTTAATGTCCTCACTTACTTTTGTTACTCTTGTATAATTTCATGGTATGATGGACGCAGCTGAGGTGGGCCTCCGGTGTGGCCAGGCAGTTCAGCCTTGCCGTCAACCCTCCATGTGATGAGTGAGTTTGGGGTGTTTAGGGATGTTTTTTGGGGGGTTTTGAGTGTGCTTTGGATGTGTTTGGGTGATGTTTTGATGTGTGCCTCATCCACATGTTCAAACTCTAGCAGCTGGTGTGACTTGATTTTTTTCTTTTTTTTCATTACTTTTCAACAATCTCAGCCTTTTTCCCAATCTAACCTAATGTAGCACCCCATAACCACTCCTCTCTCTCCTGGCTGCTGAAAAATTAATTTCAAAACAAAGTTATAGATTTTATGGCTTGAAATTTTGAGGATTTTGTAAGCTATTGGTTGTCTTTGAAGTATTTACCTTGTTGTATTGATATGATAATCCAAATACCTTACTTATGTGTTTTTAAGGGTTCAGATTTTCCTGTATAATAACCCCCAGATCTTTTTCCTTTTAGTCTTCATTATTTTTTTCCTCTTCCATCAAATAGTTCCATACCGGTCTTCTCTTATTCTTTCCTAGTTCAATTACATGACATTAAACTCCAATTTCCACTTGTTGCTCCACTCATAGATCTTGTTTATATCTTTCTGTAACAGCAAACAGTCCTCTCTGGTTTTGATAACTCTTAGCAGCTTTGCATCATCACCAAACATATTAATATAATTGATTACCCTAATGTGAATGTCGTTTACATAATGGGGGCTAACATTGACCCTTGTGGCACTCTGCTGGTTACTTAACCCCAAGATGAGTATGTATCTCTGATCACAGTTCTCATTTCCCTGTCCTTCAAATAATCTCTTGTCCATTGGAGCAAGGTTCCTCACAGTCTTCCTATGTTCTCTAGTTTCTAAAGTAATCTTTCATGAGGGACTTTATCAAAAGCCTTTTTCATGTCCAGGTATACTGTGTCCACCATCCGTCTGTCTCTGCTTTCCAGTCCTTCTGTAACTCTGGAGTAGAAGCTTAATAAGTTTGATACACATGACTTCTGTGTCCTGAACACAAATTGTCTTTTCAATATGACTTGTTCTTCTTCCAGATGTTTAACCCATTTTCTTTGATAATGATTTTACACAACTTCCCAAAACACTTCTAAGTGACACTGGTCTGTAGGTTAGTGATTCAGTTGTCTTTCCTCTTTTAAATATCAGTATTACATTAGCTCTCTTCCATTCTAGTGAAACTTTCCGTTCATTTAGTGAATTTGTAATTATTTCCCAAATTGGTGTGTGTGTGTGTGTATTTAGGTAGTTGTAGTTTTCCAGGGCCTGGGCTTTACGCTGGTGTGGCTCCGTCTCCGTATCTACACTTATCCAATTTTCTCTCTCTCTCTCTCTCTCTCTCTCTCTCTCTCTCTCTCTCTCTCTCTCTCTCTCTCTCTCTCTCTCTCTCTCTCTCTCTCTCTCTCTCTCTCTCTCTCTTTTTTGTAAGAGTTTTTGTGCTATTGATACTCTGTCAATAGATCATTAAACATCTCTTAAAAACTGCAGGGGTTTGGCTGTGTTTCTGGGGTGTTTGGGGTTTGGGTGTGTTTTTGTGGTGTTTGAGTGTTTTGGGTGGTTTGGGGATATTTGGGTGTGTGTTTTGGGTGTTTAGGAGTGTTGTTTGGGGATTTGAGTGTGCTTTGGGTGTGTTTAGGGTGTGTTTAGTGGTGTTTGAATGTGTTTGGGTGATATTTAGATGTGTCTCTCATCTGCGTGTTGAAACACATTGAAGTACACCCAAAAACACCCCAAAACACACCAAAACCTCCCAAAGCACACTCTGAGCACACCAAAAACACCCCAAAACACACCAAAACAAGCACACTCTAAGCACACCAAAAACACCACAGAACACACTCAAAACACCACAGAACACACCAAAACTTTCCAAAAACACACTCGTTTTCAAGGTAACCTAATCTAACACCCCATAACCACTCCTTCTCTCTCTCCCACAGATTTGAATCTTGTGTTTTGAAGTTTTTAATGTTTTTCTGTTTTTTTACATTATTCGTGTGTTTTAATGTTTTTTTAATGTTTTTCATTCATTGTTCCTGTGTTTTGGTGTTTTTTTAATGTTTCCCTTCGTTTTTCTTACATTTCGTTAGGTTTTCCTAATTTTTTTGACAATTTAAGCCTCCTTTCCAAGCTCAGCAAAGCTAGCCTAACCAGACACCCCAAACCACTCTCTCTCTCTCTCCTGCAGGCCATGAGGGAGGCGGTGGAGGTGTGGGGGGTCCAGCACGCCATCACAGACAACCTGCAGTTCATGCTTGGGATGGGACACACTGGGACAGCCTCGGACCGTTGGTGGGAGCAAGACAAGGCTGTGGCAAGTTTGCCACTCAGACCTGTTGCCATGTTACTATTATTGCACATCCTAAGAAGGTGTGTGTATGTGTGCATATGTGTGTTTACCTAGTAGTATTGTACAGGGTTGGAGCGGGCCTCGTAGCGTCCTGTCTCCATGTCTCCAATTTTTCCTTCAAGTTATGCACATTATGTGGTGTAACAACTTCACCGCTCAATGCATTCCACTTTTCCACCGTTCTATGAGGAAAACTATTTTCCAATATCCTTGACACACTGCCTCATCCTGATCTTGTTTACATGTCCTCTTGTCCTTCCATCTTCTGTGAGTCACCAGCACCAGGTCTTCCTTGTCTATTTTGTTCAATGCCATTGACTATCTTGTACATTGTTATTAGGTCCCCTCATTCTCTTCTATCTTGTAAGGTTGGCAGTCACATTTCCTTCAGCCATTCTTTGTATATTAGGTCCTTTAGTTCTGGCACCATCTTTTAGCAATCTTCTGTATCCGTTCTAATCTTCTTATATCCTTTTCAGAACTCGTGGAGACCACACCACAGCTGCATATTCCAGCCTTGGGCGTATCATGCTTGTGATGATTTTTTTCATCATATCTTTGTCCATGAATTGAAGTGTCATTCTTATATTTGTCAACATTTTACATGATAATCCAAATATCTTGCCTATGTGTTTTTTGGGTTCAGATTTTCCTGTATAATCACTCCCAGATCTTTTTCCTCTTTAGTCTTCATTATTTGTTCCTTATCCATGAGGTAGTTCCATACCGGTCTTCTCTTACTCTTTCTTAGTTCCATTACGTGACATTTCTTGGCATTAAACTCCAATTTCCACTTCCTGCTCCATTCCTAGATCTTGTTTATATCTTCCTGTAATAGCAAAACGTCCTCCCTGGTTTTGATAACTCTTAGCAGCTTTGCATCATCAGCAAATAGATTAATATAACTGTTTACCCCATTGTGAATGTCGTTTACATAAATCTGGAACATAAATAGAATTTTAAAGTTTTATGTGTGTGGATATTTGTGGATTTATCATTGGTGTGGATATAATGTGGATATTCATATTTAGTCATTTTTAAATAGTATTGTGTGTGTGGATATTTGTGGATTTATCATTGATGTGGATATTAATTCATTGTGTGTGTGTGTGGATAGGAGACTTTAATATATATTCTTTAGACAGAACTGTGTGGATATTATTATTGTTGTTTATTATTTTATTCTCTCTCTCTCTCTCTCTCTCTCTCTCTCTCTCTCTCTCTCTCTCTCTCTCTCTCTCTCTCTCTCTCTCTCTCTCTCTCTCTCTCTCTCTTTCATTCCAGCTTTATATATTAATTACTCAGGAAATTATTATTATTACCATTATTATCATCAATTATTTATATTTTCTGTTATTCTCTCATTTATTTATTTATTTTCATTTATTTATTTGAGTTTTAGTACTTTAAGATTCGCCGTCTGTCTGTCTGTCTGTCTGTCTGTCTGTCTGTATGTCTTGTTATGGCTTTCAATACAGAGATATATTTTTCAGTACATATTTGAGACTATTTATTTATTCCTGTGTGTGTGTGGGGGACACAGTCTCTCTCTCTCTCTCTCTCTCTCTCTCTCTCTCTCTCTCTCTCTCTCTCTCTCTCTCTCTCTCTCTCTCTCTCTCATTGCTAAATTTAGGCCACAAGGTCAGCATGACTTGTACAGCCTCATTGACCATCTCCTAGACCCTACCACCCTCAGGGAAATACTCAGGGAATATCCTCAGTTTGCTCCCAGACTGTAGGATGTCTTAGGCAATAAGGTGTGCAATATGTGTATTTATTTATTGAAATACTTGTATTCTTGTTGTGTATACTGTCCAGAGTTATGTTTGTGATACTTTAACCTTAAGTCTTTGCCCAGGGGGTGGGTGGCAAGGTCCATCCTCCTCCTTTGTTGTAATTATTTATTAGTTCAACAATAAATGTATCAATCTCTCTCTCTCTCTCTCTCTCTCTCTCTCTCTCTCTCTCTCTCTCTTATGCAGCTATGTAATCGCCGCTGGGCGAATGTAGTGTTCAGGATGACAAAACAACCCAGTCGTTTACTCGCTTTAATGCGGTTAACCTGCATGACAATCAAATTGACACCAGTATGAGGAATATTGAAATGTAAACAAAAACATGCAAAATAAGACATGTAGCCATCATAATAATAATTGATTATTTAATACAACCTACAGGCAACGTAAGGATAACCGATATAAACATCATAATGTACCAGATAATTCTTAATGCCCTACTTATACATAATCACTGACACAGTGATAAGTAACATGAATCATGAACAATGACACGAAGGCAATAATACGTGTATTGTAACTCACAGTGTAATAGCAATTAACTTAACAATAATTCTCAGCTGAGTAGCAAATAGCAAATGAACTACAACATAACACGTCTTACGACAATGAGGGTCGGCGTTGGACAGAATAAGATGTATGGAGAATCAGAGGGCGGAGTGCAACTCCTCTCTCACTGACGACCAGACAGAATCTGCCTCCTTCAGAGGCAGCTGGGGCACACCACATGCGACCTATTTCTTCATCCCCTGCAGAATCAGCAGCGATCCTCTGTGTCCTTATCTATCCTACGCGCAGCGTCATCAGTCTTTGCACATAAACAACCTCTCTGCATCTAAGTTAACCTCCGTACATCTTCACTACTGTTACTTACTGTTATATGTCCTTAATACTACAAGTTATGATAATTAACTATTCTCTTATTACTTAACATCCTCTATCGCCAGCAGCCTCACATCACAGTGTGAGGCACCACGACTGGCGACTACAAGCTAGGTCAAACAAATCGTATTTTTACCACTACTCTTATTCCATTGTCATCCCTCGCCTCTGATCCTATTTATTACTTATGGCGTTACCAGACAACAATGAGCAGCTCGCCACTATTACACCTCGTTCCCCACTCAAGGGGATAATACTCGCTTCGGTGAGGGGCCCTGATGAGTGAGACAAAAGGTGATCTGCGGGGGGAACTTTCGAGATGGATAGAGGATAGAGGTTTGAAGATTAGTAGAAGCAAGACCGAGTACCTACCCTTTAATGCGGTAGATGGTGGAGATGATATGAGTATAGATGGGGAAGCCATTAAGAGAGTTACTGCCTTCCGATATCTTCGATCGCATGTAACTATGGACGGTGAACTAGATGTAGAAATAAACCATCGGATTCAGTGTGGATGGAATTCCTGGCGAAAAATGTCTATGTGACAGAAAATTAAGTGCAAGACTGAAAGGTAAAGTTTACAAAGCAGCAGTAAGGCCTGCAATGATGTATGGAAGTGAAACTTGGGCTATGAAGAAGGTACATGAAAAGAAGGTTGATGTAGCAGATATGAGAATGTTAAGATGGATGTGCGGTGTAACAAGAAAAGATAAGATCCAGAACGAGTTGATAAGAGACACAGTGAAAGTTGCAGAGATAAGTTCAAAGATGCAAGAAAGAAGGTTAAATTGGTATGGGTATGTAATGAGAACAGATGAAAACTATGTAGGAAGAAGAGGAATGACTATGGAGGTGGAGGGAAGAAGAGGTACACCGAAGCTGAGATGGAAGGACAAGCTGAGAGAAGATATGAGTGAAAAAGGACTGCTACAAAATCAGGTGGCTGAAAAGAATATCTGGAAGAGACTAGCGAGGAACAGCGACCCCATATGAAGATGGGATATAAGCTGAGGAAGAAGAAATGTCGTGATTTGTAATGTCGATATTTTGTCACTCATCTCCCACTGTTTATCATGTTTTTTTTTTTTTTTTTATAATTATGTGTTATTTTTGTTGTTTCGTATTCTTTTTTTTTGTATTTATTTGTATATTTTTATTAGGTTTATATATATTGTGTTGTTAATGTTGAGTTTGGTAATGTCGACATTTTGAAGCTCCTCCCCACGGCTACTTGTATCTTCAAATAAATTAAAACCATAATAACACTGAATATTCCACACATAATTCCGTGATAATTTTCAAACACTGAGAATTTAACACATACAAGGACATAGTATTGGAATTTATAGCGGGCATGGAGAAGAGAGTGAATTCCTTTAGAGCCACAGCTGATGGCGTCGGTACCTCCCGCCAAGACACACGGTTGACCTCACTGGAGTGCCGTTATATTTCCAGCCTGTATAGAGGTGACAGTGCCGTGACAGAGGTGGTGGAGGTTATTAATGCACCAAGGAACAGGTGTGTAAGGTGTGGCAGTGGTGTTGATAAGGGATTAGTGTGTAAGGAAGGAAAGAAGTGTGGTGGGTCGAGTGCACGTCTGCTCATGTCAACAAATAGTGGTGATGGCCGTGTGGTGTTGCTTATACATCCCATGAACACCCCGCAACACATCCACAACATGCCCATATACACCCAAACACACAAAGTGAAGTGATGACATTCCTGACAGCACCAGCGGCGAGACAAGAGAGCAATAACTCTTCACCACGACTCTCCACAACGCCTCACCATCATTTATTTCAGGTATTTCTAAGGCCACTCTCTTATTTGTAGGTTTTCTTTGCATCTGAGAGTGAAAACAGTGCCCAAATGTTGAAAAGGTGATGGGTCTAACGAGCAGTTGTCGGTATTACCAGCTATTATTTGCTTCTTTGACTCACCGTAAGCCAAACATGTGTCAGAATGGAACCACTACGCTACCATTGCATGTTTCCTGGCCAAGTTTGCCCGATAAGGCTTAATTTGGTTGTGGTGAGATAATAAATGCAACATAAGGATTATGGAGCCCGCGCTGCAGTGTTCCCGGATGTTACCTCCCGCCCGGGCCTCGCCCCGCCACCCAACCACCACCCCTGTCCCCCCCGTGGCAACCTGCGGGTTCCAATACTTTTTTTTATATATTCTCTAAAAATAATATTACGCTTTCATGATGTGTTTTTATGGTTTCTCTAAATATTTCGTTGTGTTTGAAGTGTGTTCCGCGCCTGTGTTCGGTAAATATGTGGCGTTTAGTGGTGTTTTATTTTGAGTGTGGTGTGCAGGGGTGTATTGTATGGGTGTGTCTGTGAGTGTGTGTGGGTATGATTTTGTGGTCTGTGCTGTGTGTGTGGGTGTGTTTTGTGTATGTTTTGGTGTTTTAAGTGTGCGTGTGTGTGTGTGGTGATTTTGGTGTGTGCTAAGTGTTTCTAGTTTAGTTATGGGTTATATTTATTAATATTTTGAAGTGTTGCGTAGTGTTTTGAGTGTAATTTTGAGTTAATGTCCTCACTTCCTAGCCTAACTCTAGTGCAATTTCATGGTATGATGGACCCAGCTGAGGTATTCCTCTCGTGGCCAGGCAGTTCAGCCTTGCAGTCAACCATTCATGTTTTTAATGAGTTGAGTCTAGGGATGTTTTTTCTTGTTTTCTCTGTACTTTTCAGGAATTTAAGTGATGTTTTGATGTTTGCCTCATCCAGATGTTCAAACTCTAGCAGCTGGTGTGACTTTATTTTTTCTTTTTTTCATTACTTTTCAAGAATCTCAGCCTTATCCCAACCTAATGTAGCACCCATGACCACTCCCTCTCTCTGGCTGCTGAAAAATTAATTCAAAACAAAGTTATAGAATTTATGACTTGAATTTTGAGGATTGTAAGCTATTGGTTGTCTTTGAAGTATTTACCTTGTTGTATTGATATGATAATCAAAATATCTTGCCTATGTGTTTTTTGGGTTCAGATTTTCCTGTATAATCACTCCCAGATCTTTTTCCTCTTTAGTCTTCATTATTTGTTCCTTATCCATGAGGTAGTTCCATACCGGTCTTCTCTTACTCTTTCTTAGTTCCATTACGTGACATTTCTTGGCATTAAACTACAATTTCCACTTCCTGCTCCATTCATAGATCTTGTTTATATCTTCCTGTAACAGCAAAACGTCCTCCCTGGTTTTGATAACTCTTAGCAGCTTTGCATCATCAGCAAATAGATTAATATAACTGTTTACCCCATTGTGAATGTCGTTTACATAAATCTGGAACATAATGGGGGCTAACACTGACCCTTGTGGCACTCCACTAGTTACTTTACCCCAAGTTGAGTATGTATCTCTGATCACAGTTCTCATTTCCCTGTCCTTCAAATAATCCCTTATCCATTCTGATAAGGTTCCTTGCAATCCTCCTATGTTCTCTAGTTTCTAAAGTAATCTTTCATGAGGGACTTTATCAAAAGCCTTTTTCATGTCCAGGTATACTGTGTCCACCATCCGTCTCTGCTTTCCAGTCCTGTAACTCTGGAGTAGAAGCTTAATAATAAGTTTGATACACATGACCGTCCTGTCCTGAACCCAAATTGTCTGTTCTATATGACTTTTTCTTCTTCCAGATGTTTAACCCATTTTTCTCTGATAATTATTTGACACAACTTCCCCAAAATGCTTGTAAGTGACGCTGGTCTGTAGTTTAGTGGTTCAGTTGCCTTTCTTCCTTTAAATATCGGTATTACCTTGGCTGTCATCCATTCTAGTGGAACTTTCACTTCATTTAGTGAACTTGTAATTATTTCGTAAATTGGTGTGTGTGTGTGTATTTAGGTAGTTGTAGTTTTCCAGTGTTTACGCTGGTGTGGCTCCGTCTCCATCTCTCCTCTCCAATTTTCTCTCTCTCTTTCTCTCTTGTAAGAGTTTTTGTGCTATTGATACTCTGTCAATAGATCATTAAACATCTCTTAAAAACTGCAGGGTTTATCTGTGTTTCTGTTGTTTGGGGTTTGGGTGTGTTTTTGTGGTGTTTGAGTGTTTTTGGTTTGGGGATATTTGGTGTGTGTTTTGGTGTTTAGGAGTGTTGTTTATTAGTCTTTGGGTGTGTTTAGGGTGTGTTTGTGGTGTTTGAATGTGTTTGGGTGATAGATGTGTCTCTCATCTGTTGGTCACATTGAAGAACAAAAACACAAACTCAAACACACCTGAATATACCCAAACATACCAAAACACACTCTAAACACACTCAAAACACATCCAAAACACCTCAAAACACACCCCAAATGCACCCAAGAACACCCAAAACACCACCAAACACACTCAAAACACCTCAAAACACACCCAAACAGACCCAAAACACATATGTGTTTTCAAGGTAACCTAATCTAACACCCATAACCACTCCTTCTCTCTCTCCCACAGATTTGAATCTTGTGTTTTGAAGTTTTAATGTTTTTCTGTTTTTACATTATTCGTGTGTTTAATTTTTTTAATGTTTTCATTCATTGTTCCTGTGTTTTGGTTTTTTTAATGTTTAGCATTTTTCTTCAGCATTTACATGTTTCTCTCTCTCTCTCTCTCTCTCTCTCTCTCTCTCTCTCTCTCTCTCTCTCTCTCTCTCTCATTCCAGCTTTATATATTAATTACTCAGGAAATTATTATTATTACCATTATTATCAATTATTTATATTTTCTGTTATTCTCTCATTTATTTATTTATTTCATTTATTTATTTGAGTTTTAGTACTTAAGTTTCGCCGCCTGTCTGTATGTCTGTCTGTTTGTATGTCTTGTTATGGCTTTCAATACAGAGATATATTTTTCAGTACATATTTGAGACTATTTATTTATTCCTGTGTGTGTGTGGGGGGGGAGGGACACACTCTCTCTCTCTCTCTCTCTCTCTCTCTCATTGCTAAATTTAGGCCACAAGGTCAGCATGACTTGTACAGCCTCATTGACCATCTCCTAGACTCTGCCACCCTCAAGGAAATACTCAGGGAATATCCTCAGTTTGCTCCCAGACTGTAGGATGTCTAAGGCAATAAGGTGTGCAATATGTGTATTTATTTATTGAAATACTTGTATTCTTGTTGTGTATACTGTCCAGAGTTATGTTTGTGATACTTTAACCTTAAGTCTTTGCCCAGGGGGTGGGTGGCAAGGCCCATCCTGCTCCTTTGTTGTAATTATTTATTAGTTCAACAATAAATGTATCAATCTCTCTCTCTCTCTCTCTCTCTCTCTCTCTCTCTCTCTTATGCAGCTATGTAATCGCCGCTGGGCGAATGTAGTGTTCAGAATGACAAAACAACCCAGTCGTTTAGTCGCTTTAATGCGGTTAACCTGCATGACAATCAAATTGACACCAGTATGAGGAATATTGAAATGTAAACAAAAACATGCAAAATAAGACGTGTAGCCATCATAATAATAATTGATTACTTAATACAACATACAGGCAACGTAAGGATAACCGATATAAACATCATAATGTACCAGATAATTCTTAATGCCCTACTTATACATAATCACTGACACAGTGATAAGTAACATGAATCATGAACAATGACACGAAGGCAACCATACGTGTATTGTAACTCACAGTGTAATAGCAATGAACTTAACAATAATTCTCAGCTGAGTAGCAAATGGCAAATGAACTACAACATAACACTTACGACAATGAGGGTCGGCGTTGGACAGAATAAGATGTATGGAGAATACTCAACTGAAGTACAACAATTTGATTTCCTTGCTTCATGGACACTCGATGTTCAACACCATTCATGCCATCGATGTAGACTTTTCATGAAGTGTGTCAACAATGTTCCTGACCAGCAGCTCTCCTGTGATAACTTGTGATACTGGCTGACTTTTAACACATGCCCTACTACAGAGCTGACCACATTGTTGCTCCGTGGATTGATAGCTTTGAGCTTAAAAGTCGTCTAACACCAGTGGAATGATGCTTCCTGGCTTGGATGGTTGGTCACTTCCCAAGAACTGTCCTCACTAGCGCATGAGGCTGTGAGTTTCAGAAGAATCTGAGCTACTGACTGCATGCAGTTGCCAGTAGAAATTAACTTTGATGTCCTCCTTCGCTTGGATGGGTGAATGGTCTGATGGCAGCGGTTTGAGTGGAATAACCTGACCGCTCTCAATTTGCAGTCTATAGAGATTTTCATCCTCTTTGCAAAACCATTGACCTTTCACCTTGGTCACATCAAACAGTTCATTTAATGGATCAAAGTTTTGTTTTTCTGCAATAGTCATATTTGCAGAGTTTTTCCAGTTTTGCATGAATGGCTTGATCTGATATATGGGGGAAGTTTAATGTTGTACTCCATAAAGCTTTTATCTCCTCAGCAATTAGACTGACCCTCTCTGAAATAATTAGTAACAACATTTATTTCATCTTTCAGGTACTTAAATTTTACTTTGAGAAGTAATCTAAAGAGAACATCTGTGAATGTTTCCTTATCTTTACCCAATTCAGCCCTTATTTACAGTAATTGCACAGGTTTCAAAGTGCTTTGTGCGTGACCTTTTTTGATATCACAGTGGAATAAACATCATTTCGGGCAATTGTAAGCAAAAGTTCATTCATTCACGAAATCAAATTTGAGAAAAAAAGTCAAAAAGTTATTACCCTAATGGAGAATCAGAGGGCGGAGTGCAACTCCTCTCTCACTGACGACCAGACAGAATCTGCCTCCTTCAGAGGCAGCTGGGGCACACCACATGCGACCTATTTCTTCATCCCCTGCAGAATCAGCAGCGATCCTCTGTGTCCTTATCTATCCTACGCGCAGCGTCATCAGTCTTTGCACATAAACAACCCTCTCACTACCTCTCTGCATCTAAGTTAACCTCCGTACATCTTCACTACTGTTACTTACTGTCCTTAATACTACAAGTTATGATAATTCACTATTCTCTTATTACTTAGCATCCTATATCGCCAGCAGCCTCACATCATAGTGTGAGGCACCACAACTGGCGACTACAGGGTCAAACAAATCGTATTTTTACCACTACTCTTATTCCATTGTCATCCCT
>NC_059276.1:4990141-4998919 GCF_017591435.1 Portunus trituberculatus
TCATCCTCTTTTAGGGACTTCGGTGAAACCTTTGTTGTCGGCCTTGACATATCGAAAGCCTTCGATAGAGTCTGGCACAAATCTTTAATTTCTAAACTACCCTCCTACGGATTCTATCCTTCTCTCTGTACCTTCATCTCCAGTTTCCTTTCCGATCGTTCTATTGCTGCTGTAGTAGACGGTCACTGTTCTTCCCCTAAAACTATCAACAGTGGTGTTCCACAGGGTTCTGTCCTATCACCCACTCTCTTTCTATTATTCATCAATGATCTCCTAAATCTGACTCAATGCCCTATCCACTCCTATGCTGATGATACCACCTTGCATTATTCAACAGCGTTCAACAGACGCCCAACCCAACAACAATTAAATGACTCAAGGCGAGATGCTATAGGACGCCTAACTTCTGATCTTTCACTTGTTTCTGATTGGGGCAGAGAAAACCTGGTTTTGTTCAATGCCTCAAAACTCAATTTCTACAACTATCTACTCGACATAACCTTCCAGACAACTATCCTCTCTTCTTCAATAACACTCAACTTCCCTCTCCTCTACATTAAACACACTCGGTCTATCCTTCACTAAAAATCTAAACTGGAAATACACACACAAACCACTTAAAACACCCAGCACACACCAAAATCATCCCACACACTCCACACACACACAGACCACTTCAAACACCCAGCACACACCAAAATCACACCACACACTCCACACACACACACACGACCACTTAAAACACTCCACCAAAATCATACCACTCCACACACACACACAGACCACTTAAAACACTCAGCACACACCAAAATCATACCCACACACACGCACAGACCACTTAAAACACTCAGCACACACCAAAATCATCCCCACACACGCACAGACCACTTAAAACCCTTAAAACTAACCTAAAACACACTCAATACACCATGCAACACCTGAAAATTACCCTAACCACACTCAGAACACACCCATATATTCAAACACCCCTCTACACCACACTCAAGATATGTAAAATATACCTAAAAACATCTAACACACACTGAAAACACACAAAATACACCCAAAACGCCCTGCAACACTACCAAACACACTCAAAATACTTCAGATTTAACCCCAAAACACCAAAATGCGTTATAAAGAACGGTAACATTAAAAAGGGGACTTACCTAAATATTGTGGCTTGGCTCCTCCTCTTCTTCCACTTCCATTTTTCCTTTCTTCTTCGTCCTCTTTCTTTTTTCTTTCTTCTACTGCTCCCATCTACACGCCTGAGCCTAGAAACACATCAAAACACTTAGAAAACACGAGATATTAGGCAAAATATTGAGGAAGTGGAGGGAGAGTACCTATTGTGGCTTGCCTGCTCCTCCACTTATTCCACCCTTTCTCCTTCCTTCCTCCTCACCCTCCTTTATTTATCCTTGCTTCTTCCTTCTGCTACTAATATCTACACACCTGAGCCAAGAAACACATGAAAACACGTAGAAATCACTAGATATTAGGCAAAATATCGACGAACTGGGCGGTAGGGAGGGAGGGACCCGGGCCTGGGCCTGGGCTGTGACGTCATCAAGAGCGCGGGAACAGTGGTGACTCGTCTGATTTACGTAAATAATTTTAAAAATGACTTCAAGAAAAAACGAAGCCAAGGCCGAATGCTTACTTTTTTATGACTTGATAGATACTTTAATTAATATCCAAAACATCAAAACATCTCCTGCTTAACTAGTTTTAAAAAACTGTCTAGATTAGGTATATAAAATGTATATAAACATTTCCGCTTATAACGCTGCCAAAACGTCAAGCCATTTCGACTTTATATTTCTTTCGAAAAATATTAGACAATATAAACTCTCTTCTCAGGCATCCAACACTGACCTAGAACCAGAAGTGAACGAGTGAAAGAGCATGTATGTAAAACAAAACCATTAAACTCTAAACTCATTAAAAACTCTTGTAAAGTCCACCTATTTTCACTTGGCAAGTATTCTAACACATTCTACAGAGTCTGAGCTTTCTTTTAAGGCATTCTACAACGAGTTTGACCGTCAAACAGAAACGTAAACAAATAAAATCGAAAAAATAAAAAATTACGTTAAACGGGACAAAACACCACTTCAAAGTCCACATATTTCACTCAATGGATTGATTTCACGCTTAAAAAAGTACAGACGAGTCTTTGATCAAATAAAGGCCCAGTACACCTCAAAATAAAAATATTGAAATCGGGAGTTGGAAAATTTGGACGGTTTTGGCAGCTCATATTTAAGCTATAAAACACCACTAAACGCCACATATTTACCGAACACAGGCGCGGAACACACTTCAAACACAACGAAATATTTAGAGAAACCATAAAAACACATCATGGAAGCGTAATATTATTTTTAGAGAATATATAAAAAAAAGTATTGGAACCCGCAGGTTGCCACGGGGGGGACAGGGTTGGTGGTTGGGTGGCGGGGCGGGGCCCGGGCGGGAGGTAACATCCGGGAACACTGCAGCGCGGGCTCCATAATCCTTATGTTGCATTTATTATCTCACCACAACCAAATTAAGCCTTATCGGGCAAACTTGGCCAGGAAACATGCAATGGTAGCGTAGTGGTTCCATTCTGACACATGTTTGGCTTACGGTGAGTCAAAGAAGCAAATAATAGCTGGTAATACCGACAACTGCTCGTTAGACCCATCACCTTTTCAACATTTGGGCACTGTTTTCACTCTCAGATGCAAAGAAAACCTACAAATAAGAGAGTGGCCTTAGAAATACCTGAAATAAATGATGGTGAGGCGTTGTGGAGAGTCGTGGTGAAGAGTTATTGCTCTCTTGTCTCGCCGCTGGTGCTGTCAGGAATGTCATCACTTCACTTTGTGTGTGTGGGTGTTTGGGTGTATATGGGCATGTTGTGGATGTGTTGCGGGGTGTTCATGGGATGTATAAGCAACACCACACGGCCATCACCACTATTTGTTGACATGAGCAGACGTGCACTCGACCCACCACACTTCTTTCCTTCCTTACACACTAATCCCTTATCAACACCACTGCCACACCTTACACACCTGTTCCTTGGTGCATTAATAACCTCCACCACCTCTGTCACGGCACTGTCACCTCTATACAGGCTGGAAATATAACGGCACTCCAGTGAGGTCAACCGTGTGTCTTGGCGGGAGGTACCGACGCCATCAGCTGTGGCTCTAAAGGAATTCACTCTCTTCTCCATGCCCGCTATAAATTCCAATACTATGTCCATGTATGTGTTAAATTCTCAGTGTTTGAAAATTATCACGGAATTATGTGTGGAATATTCAGTGTTATTATGGTTTTAATTTATTTCAAGATACAAGTAGCCGTGGGGAGGAGCTTCAAAATGTCGACATTACCAAACTCAACATTAACAACACAATATATATATAAACCTAATAAAAATATACAAATAGATACAAAAAAAAAAATACGAAACAACAAAATAACACATAATCATAAAAAAAAAACATGATAAACAGTGGGAGATGAGTGACAAAATATCGACATTACAAATCACGACATTTCTTCTTCCTCAGCTTATATCCCATCTTCATATGGGGTCGCTGTTCCTCACTAGTCTCTTCCAGATATTCTTTTCAGCCACCTGATTTTGTAGCAGTCCTTTTTCACTCATATCTTCTCTCAGCTTGTCCTTCCATCTCAGCTTCGGTGTACCTCTTCTTCCCTCCACCTCCATAGTCATTCCTCTTCTTCCTACATAGTTTTCATCTGTTCTCATTACATACCCATACCAATTTAACCTTCTTTCTTGCATCTTTGAACTTATCTCTGCAACTTTCACTGTGTCTCTTATCAACTCGTTCTGGATCTTATCTTTTCTTGTTACACCGCACATCCATCTTAACATTCTCATATCTGCTACATCAACCTTCTTTTCATGTACCTTCTTCATAGCCCAAGTTTCACTTCCATACATCATTGCAGGCCTTACTGCTGCTTTGTAAACTTTACCTTTCAGTCTTGCACTTAATTTTCTGTCACATAGACATTTTTCGCCAGGAATTCCATCCACACTGAATCCGATGGTTTATTTCTACATCTAGTTCACCGTCCATAGTTACATGCGATCGAAGATATCGGAAGGCAGTAACTCTCTTAATGGCTTCCCCATCTATACTCATATCATCTCCACCATCTACCGCATTAAAGGGTAGGTACTCGGTCTTGCTTCTACTAATCTTCAAACCTCTATCCTCTATCCATCTCGAAAGTTCCCCCCGCAGATCACCTTTTGTCTCACTCACCAGGGCCCCTCACCGAAGCGAGTATTATCCCCTTGAGTGGGGGACGAGGTGTAACAGTGGCGAGCTGCTCATTGTTGTCTGGTAACGCCATAAGTAATAAATAGGATCAGAGGCGAGGGATGACAATGGAATAAGAGTAGTGGTAAAAATACGATTTGTTTGACCTAGCTTGTAGTCGCCAGTCGTGGTGCCTCACACTGTGATGTGAGGCTGCTGGCGATAGAGGATGTTAAGTAATAAGAGAATAGTTAATTATCATAACTTGTAGTATTAAGGACATATAACAGTAAGTAACAGTAGTGAAGATGTACGGAGGTTAACTTAGATGCAGAGAGGTTGTTGTTTATGTGCAAGACTGATGACGCTGCGCGTAGGATAGATAAGGACACAGAGGATCGCTGCTGATTCTGCAGGGGATGAAGAAATAGGTCGCATGTGGTGTGCCCCAGCTGCCTCTGAAGGAGGCAGATTCTGTCTGGTCGTCAGTGAGAGAGGAGTTGCACTCCGCCCTCTGATTCTCCATACATCTTATTCTGTCCAACGCCGACCCTCATTGTCGTAAGTGTTATGTTGTAGTTCATTTGCTATTTGCTACTCAGCTGAGAATTATTGTTAAGTTAATTGCTATTACACTGTGAGTTACAATACACGTATTATTGCCTTCGTGTCATTGTTCATGATTCATGTTACTTATCACTGTGTCAGTGATTATGTATAAGTAGGGCATTAAGAATTATCTGGTACATTATGATGTTTATATCGGTTATCCTTACGTTGCCTGTATGTTGTATTAAATAATCAATTATTATTATGATGGCTACATGTCTTATTTTGCATGTTTTTGTTTACATTTCAATATTCCTCATACTGGTGTCAATTTGATTGTCATGCAGGTTAACCGCATTAAAGCGACTAAACGACTGGGTTGTTTTGTCATCCTGAACACTACATTCGCCCAGCGGCGATTACATAGCTGCATAAGAGAGAGAGAGAGAGAGAGAGAGAGAGAGAGAGAGAGAGAGAGAGAGAGAGAGAGAGAGAGAGAGAGAGAGATTGATTGATACATTTATTGTTGAACTAATAAATAATTACAACAAAGGAGGAGGATGGACCTTGCCACCCACCCCCTGGGCAAAGACTTAAGGTTAAAGTATCACAAACATAACTCTGGACAGTATACACAACAAGAATACAAGTATTTCAATAAATAAATACACATATTGCACACCTTATTGCCTAAGACATCCTACAGTCTGGGAGCAAACTGAGGATATTCCCTGAGTATTTCCTTGAGGGTGGCAGAGTCTAGGAGATGGTCAATGAGGCTGTACAAGTCATGCTGACCTTGTGGCCTAAATTTAGCAATGAGAGAGAGAGAGAGAGAGAGAGAGAGAGAGAGAGAGAGAGAGAGAGAGAGAGAGAGAGAGAGAGAGAGAGTGTCCCTCCCCACACACACAGGAATAAATAAATAGTCTCAAATATGTACTGAAAAATATATCTCTGTATTGAAAGCCATAACAAGACATACATACAGACAGACAGACAGACAGACAGCGGCGAATCTTAAGTACTAAAACTCAAATAAATAAATGAAATAAATAAATAAATGAGAGAATAACAAAATATAAATAATTGATGATAATAATGGTAATAATAATAATTTCCTGAGTAATTAATATATAAAGCTGGAATGAGAGAGAGAGAGAGAGAGAGAGAGAGAGAGAGAGAGAGAGAGAGAGAGAGAGATCAAGAGAGAGAGAGAGAGAGAGAGAGAGAGATAGAGATAAAATATATATAAAATAATCCTATCCACACAGTTCTGTCTAAAGAATATATATTAAAGTCTCCTATCCACACACACACACAATTAATATCCACATCAATGATAAATCCACAAATATCCACACACACAATACTATTTAAAAATGACTAAATATGAATATCCACATTATATCCACACCAATGATAAATCCACAAATATCCACACACATAAAACTTTAAAATTCTATTTATGTTCCAGATTTATGTAAACGACATTCACAATGGGGTAAACAGTTATATTAATCTATTTGCTGATGATGCAAAGCTGCTAAGAGTTATCAAAACCAGGGAGGACGTTTTGCTGTTACAGGAAGATATAAACAAGATCTAGGAATGGAGCAGGAAGTGGAAATTGGAGTTTAATGCCAAGAAATGTCACGTAATGGAACTAAGAAAGAGTAAGAGAAGACCGGTATGGAACTACCTCATGGATAAGGAACAAATAATGAAGACTAAAGAGGAAAAAGATCTGGGAGTGATTATACAGGAAAATCTGAACCCAAAAAACACATAGGCAAGATATTTGGATTATCATGTAAAATGTTGACAAATATAAGAATGACACTTCAATTCATGGACAAAGATATGATGAAAAAAATCATCACAAGCATGATACGCCCAAGGCTGGAATATGCAGCTGTGTGGTCTCCACGAGTTCTGAAAAGGATATAAGAAGATTAGAACGGATACAGAAGATTGCTAAAAAGATGGTGCCAGAACTAAAGGACCTAATATACAAAGAATGGCTGAAGGAAATGTGACTGCCAACCTTACAAGATAGAAGAGAATGAGGGACCTAATAACAATGTACAAGATAGTCAATGGCATTGAACAAAATAGACAAGGAAGACCTGGTGCTGGTGACTGACAGAAGATGGAAGGACAAGAGGACATGTAAACAAGATCAGGATGAGGCAGTGTGTCAAGGATATTGGAAAATAGTTTTCCTCATAGAACGGTGGAAAAGTGGAATGCATTGAGCGGTGAAGTTGTTACACCACATAATGTGCATAACTTGAAGGAAAAATTGGAGACATGGAGACAGGACGCTACGAGGCCCGCTCCAACCCTGTACAATACTACTAGGTAAACACACATATGCACACATACACACACCTTCTTAGGATGTGCAATAATAGTAACATGGCAACAGGTCTGAGTGGCAAACTTGCCACAGCCTTGTCTTGCTCCCACCAACGGTCCGAGGCTGTCCCAGTGTGTCCCATCCCAAGCATGAACTGCAGGTTGTCTGTGATGGCGTGCTGGACCCCACACCTCCACCGCCTCCCTCATGGCCTGCAGGAGAGAGAGAGAGCGAGTGGTTTGGGGGTGTCTGGTTAGGCTAGCTTTGCTGAGCTTGGAAAGGAGGCTTAAATTGTCAAAAAATTAGAAAACCTAACGAAATGTAAGAAAAACGAAGGAAACATTAAAAACACCAAAACACAGGAACAATGAATGAAAACATTAAAAAACATTAAAAAACACAAAACACACGAATAATGTAAAAACAGAAAAACATTAAAAACTTCAAAACACAAGATTCAAATCTGTGGGAGAGAGAGAAGGAGTGGTTATGGGGTGTTAGATTAGGTTACCTTGAAAACGAGTGTGTTTTTGGAAAGTTTTGGTGTGTTCTGTGGTGTTTTGAGTGTGTTCTGTGGTGTTTTTGGTGTGCTTAGAGTGTGCTTGTTTTGGTGTGTTTTGGGGTGTTTTTGGTGTGCTCAGAGTGTGCTTTGGGAGGTTTTGGTGTGTTTTGGGGTGTTTTGAGGTCTTCTGGGGTGTTTTTGGGTGTACTTCAATGTGTTTCAACACGCAGATGAGAGACACATCTAAATATCACCCAAACACATTCAAACACCACTAAACACACCCTAAACACACCCAAAGCACACTCAAATCCCCAAACAACACTCCTAAACACCCAAAACACACACCCAAATATCCCCAAACCACCCAAAACACTCAAACACCACAAAAACACACCCAAACCCCACAAAAACACACTCTTTCACCCCAAACACCCCAGAAACACAGCCAAACCCTGCAGTTTTTAAGAGATGTTTAATGATCTATTGACAGAGTATCAATAGCACAAAAACTCTTACAAAAAGAGAGAGAGAGAGAGAGAGAGAGAGAGAGAGAGAGAGAGAGAGAGAGAGAGAGAGAGAGAGAGAGAGAGAGAGAGAGAGAGAGAGAAGTGTAGATACGGAGACGGAGCCACACCAGCGTAAAGCCCAGGCCCTGGAAAACTACAACTACCTAAATACACACACACACACACACCAATTTGGGAAATAATTACAAATTCACTAAATGAACGGAAAGTTTCACTAGAATGGAAGAGAGCTAATGTAATACTGATATTTAAAAGAGGAAAGACAACTGAATCACTAACCTACAGACCAGTGTCACTTAGAAGTGTTTTGGGGAAGTTGTGTAAAATCATTATCAAAGAAAAATGGGTTAAACATCTGGAAGAAGAACAAGTCATATTGAAAAGACAATTTGTGTTCAGGACACAGAAGTCATGTGTATCAAACTTATTAAGCTTCTACTCCAGAGTTACAGAAGGACTGGAAAGCAGAGACAGACGGATGGTGGACACAGTATACCTGGACATGAAAAAGGCTTTTGATAAAGTCCCTCATGAAAGATT